>NW_015387238.1:219739-228697 GCF_001527695.2 Protobothrops mucrosquamatus | reverse complement strand
AGAGAGAGAGAGAAAGAGAGAGAGAGAGAGAGAGAGAGAGAGAGAGAGAGAGAGAGAGAGAGAATGTCTGCAGTGAATGATGGGGGGTCTGCGAGGCAAGTGGGGAGAGAAAATGTCCAGTTATTCAAAGATTGAATCTTTTTTTTTTTTTAAGAGCAGAGGAGACTTTTGGTGAGGCCAAATAATAACTTTGCTCTGTTGGAGAGGAGTGTTGGGTAGGAGAAACAAAATCCAAGGCTACCTGGGTGTGCACATGCATCCCTGTGTACGCCATAGCAGGGGCTGCTCAGTGAATTTTGTAGCTGGGTTGTAGAGGTATTGTTTGGGGGGGGGGGGAGACACAGGAGCATTTGTGATTTCTCACCATGATGAAGGACCAGAGTGGATTTGTGATGGTGGGTGAAGGAGGGCTAGTAGCCTAGGGTCGGGAGTGTGAAGGAGGGGCAAACTCTGCCCACTGCCAGGAGTTCGGTCCTGACCGGCTTAAAGTGGACTCATCCTTCCCTCCTTCCAAGGTCAGCAAAATGAGGAGGGGGCCGTAGGCTGATGTTTGTAAGCCACTTAGAGAGGGCTGTAAAGCACTGTGAAATGGTACATGTAGCCCTCGCCTCATGACCACAATTGAGCCCAAAATGTATGTTGCTAAGTGAGACATTTGTTAAGTGAGTTTTGCCCCATTTTACGACTTTTCTTGGCACAGTTGTTAAGTGAACCATTGCAGTTGTTAAATTAGTAACACAGTTGTTAAGTGAATCTGGTTTCCCCGTTGACTTTACTTGCCAGAAGGTTACAAAAGACAGTCACAAGATCTCAGGACGCTGCGACCATCATAAATATGAACCAGTTGTCAAACATCCGAATGAAAATCACATGACCACGGGGGTGCTGCAGCGTTCAAAAGTGTGAAAAATGGTCATAAGTCACTTTTTTCAATGCCGTTATAACTATGAACGGTCACTGAATGAACTGTTGTAAAAGCGGAGGACTGGCTATAGAGAAGGCCAAGTGCCCGTGCTGCCCTCCCTGTGTGGGTCATCAGCCAAGGGGAAGGGTTTGGCCAGACCCGGCCTCCTTCATGACTGGCTGGGCACCGAGCAGTCTCTTTCTCTGTGTGTGTGTGTGTGTGTGTGCATGTGTGCGTGTGCGCATCCTTGGAAAGGTGCCTGGCCAGGGTTCGGGTGCAGCACGGTTGCCGTCCCAGAGCAGGGCAGGCGAGCGGCTATGGTGGCTTTCAGGCAATGAGCTGCTCTGCAGAGAAACGGGGGCGTGGGACCCTTTGCATGGAACTGGGACCAAGTGGATTTCCTGCGACTGCGGCTGCTTCCCCCTAGCTGAGCTGCTGGATCCACCCCTGGCTGGCCTGGCAGTGGAGGGACGGTCCGGCTTATGGTCTCTGGGGACCTCAACCTGCTTTCCTGGGGGGGGAGGAGAATCCAAATAATAATCGCAACTGCAGACTTGATGAAACATGGCTGGTGATGGTGGTGGTGTCACACACCAAATCTAGTTTTTATCTTCTGGCAGAGGCAACATCTGGGACGAGGGGAGGTTGCTATCCATGCCTTGTCCTAGGCAGATCCATGCCTTGCCTCCCCGTTCTCCCCGACTGCCCCCTTGCCAGAAGGAGGAAGGGGGGCCTGCTTGATAGGGCCACCCCAAATGTGTGATGGAGCCAGTGTAGAAGGAGCCTGGGGCTGTCCTCAAGGTCCCCCCACTGATCCCCTGTGCTGCTTGGAATCAGTGAGTGGATCACAAGGTGCTTAGGTGGATTCTTGCTGTTACTGATCCTAGAGATCCCCCCCCCATTTGGGGAGGAGCTCCAGGGCTTGAAATATTGGAAGAGACATCTAGAGTCCCGCTGGCAGAGCCTTCAGTAAAGGTTATTTGACGGCAGTAAGAGCAGCAAAATATATTTCTCTTGTCTTGTGGTATCTTCAGGCGGCTGGCCAGCAGCTTTGGCGAAGGTGACCTGGTTTCTCCTGGGTAGGGAGGGACTGGGAAGCTCCTGCAAGGCTGCTGCGGATAACATCCCCGGGATCCGCTCTGAGCTGGATTATCTGGACCCTTTCTGATGATCTGTGGCAGGGAGGGGACCTCTGTCCTGCCCCTCTGACAGTACAGAGGTCTTCAGAGCTGCCCGCCCTGGGATCCTGGGGAGGCTCAGTCAGGGGCTGAATGGGTGAGGAATGGGAGGGCCAGTGCCCCACTGAAGGCTCCTCCTTTCTCCAGGGCTGGTCCAGCACCTTTTGGCTGGGGGAGAGAGAGAGGGGGGGGGAGAGGCCCCAGAGCTTCCCTCTTTCTCCCTCTTCCTTTTAACACCCCCTGAAGCTGCTGAATGAGGTTGAGTTCATCAGTGGAGGGAGGCCTTTCCCGATGCTGCAGCTGGTCCACAGGCAGCCCTGCAGGCAGCGACAGGAGCCCCTCGGTCTGCTCCATGGGCCCCACCTGCTCCTGGGGACCTTCTGGGTGGAAATTCAGGGCAGCTGGGTAGCCCTTCCCAAGCCCTGGAGGCTACAGGACTGCCTCTCTCTGCTTTTCTCCCCCTTCTCTTGGGTTGCTCAGGTCCCTTTTGGGGCTCTTGGACTCGGGGTGTCTCTTTGCTGTTTGCACCCCTGCCCTTGGGAGCAGGTCACCGGGAGGCTGGGACAGCTCTGGCTCTCTTAGCTCCTGATGGGGCCTGGGAAGCCCTGGCCCTTTTTCCCCCCTGCACCGGAGGTGAGTGGGGGGGGGGGGTTTGCCACCCCAAGCCTCAGCTTATGCAGGATGGTTAGGCTGGATCATAGTTTGATAACTGTGTTCTTTTACTGTTCAGTTTGGGTGGTCTTTTGCTGGTTGCTTTACTGGTATTCAGCAGCTAGAATAATGTATTTGCAGTAGAGGTTCAGTTATTAAATGAGTAAATCTTTTGCAGAGTTCCTGGGAGCCGGGAAAAGCAGAGAAAATACTTGGCGGGCTGGGATGTTCTTAGGAGCCCTGAATGAATCGAGGTTCCCCCCTGAAAGAGGGCCTGGCAGTCGGCCCCTTTCCCTCTCCCCCATCAGCTGTTCTGGCCCTGGCGGAGCCAAGGGAGAGCTGCAGGGGAGGGGGGTTCTGTGCCCCCCGCCCGGCTGCGAGTGTTGGATGTCAGGGGTGCAGCTGCTCCGTGCAGGTGGTCAGCTGCCTCACAGGGCCAGGGGAGACATCCTCAGGTTGCTGTCCTGGTAGATCTCTCTGCTCACCGCAGAATGGGGGTGGGGGTGGATCCACTGGCCTCCTCTGTTCCAGGCTGGGCGACTCTGAGCCCAGTTTGGAGGGTGGAGCCTGGCCAGCGGGATGCCCTGGGAGGGCAGCTCCTAGAGATGATCGCAGGGACAGATCTTGGCAAGATTAGCATCTAATCCCATCTTCACCCAGAGAGGGCTGAGCTGCAGCCAGGTCCTCACCGCTGGCATCCCCCAGAACAGACCAGCGAGCAGTGGGCAGCCGCTCAGGGAGAGGGGCGGGAGACTCTGCCTCCCTGGGGCAGAGGACCACAGCTTTGGAGCTTGTCACCCCGATGACATTTGCAACGAGTCTCAGAGCAGATGTCCTGGCAGCAGATTTGCCCGTGGTCAGCCTTGGAAAGTGCTGCGCCTTGGCACCCCCAAAAGGCAGCCGCGGGAGTCTGTGCCAGGCTGGGAGCCTCCAGCAAAGAGCTTATGTCCCAGAGGAAGAGGATTTGATGGCCCTCTTAGACTTAAAAGGTTAATGCCGCCAGATGAGGAACTAAACCTTGTCCTGGCGTGAAGGGCAAGCAGAGGGAGAGATTTCGCCGCCCGCCTGGTGGGATGCCGGCTCAGCTCCCGGCAGGGTCCAGGGGTCTCGTTTTGCAAAGACCCCACTGGGCACCCTCGCCAAAGTCAAAACTAGCCCAGCTGACCCGGAGGAACGATTCCCTATGAAGGGAAAGGCAGAGGAGCAGGAAGCTCCTTAGGAGCTGGGTTCAAATTCCCTCCCAGCTGAGCTGCAAGGCTGGTTGGCTGTTCCTGGAATCCATGAATGAATGAACCAGACCGCATGAGGCCCTGCTCTTCTCCCCAGACCCTCTGGGGCCCACACCCCAGTGATGGCAAGAGGAGGGGGGCAGGTGCCTCCCTGGCTCGCCCATTACTTTATTGCGTCACACTCCTTTATTGGGAAACGAAAAGTGGCTGCAAATACGTAAATAGGGACAGGAGGACGCCAGAAGCTTGTTGGTGGAATCCCATCGTTTTCCAGCTACATTATTTGTCCTCCTTTTGATTGGTTGATTGTGATCTTGCAACACCTTGGGCCTTAACGTCACCTTCCTCCCTCCGGTCGTGCCATTGTCTCCCAGGCAATTGTGCAAAGCAGAAAAAAGTGATGCATTCTGAAACATTGAATGTTCTGTAGCAAAATAATATTTGAATGCAACGTTTTTGGCTATTCAGTACGCTCATGCTGCCTGCAGAAGGCCATTCCTACCTGTCTGGCTTGTTTTGTAATTCCTGCCCTGGCTGGATCTAGTGGGTCTCTTCTGCCGGCCCACCTACCATGGGCTGCTCCTGACCCTGAGGATGGGGCCGCTCCTGTCTGTCCACCCACCTCTTCAGACATGCACAGAATCTCCAGCCCTGCCATCTAGCCTGAAGAGACTGATGGATGCTTTCCCCAAGGGCAATTTGGGGTTGATCAGAATCTTAGGGCTGAAAGGAGCCTCCTGGGCCACCTTTTTGCCATCTTCAATCAGAATAGACGTGGGACCTTGGAGGTCTTCTAGTCCAACCCCCTGCTCAAGCAGCAGACAGCCATTTCTGACAAGTAACCAGTTCTTCTGACCAGTTTCTTCTTAAAAACCTCCAGTGATGAAGCACCTACAACGTCTGAAGGCCAGCTGTTCCACTGGTTAATTATCCTCACTGTCAGGAAGTTTCTCCTTAATTCCAGGTTGCTTCTCTCTTTGATCAGTTTCCATCTATGTTTTTTGTCTTGCCTTCTGATACTTTGGAAAATAAGTTGACCCCCCTCTTTTTTGTGGCAGCCCCTCAAATACTGGAAGACTGTTATCATGTCCCGCCCTAGTCCTTCTTTTGTCCAGACTGGCCATTCTCAAGTCCTGCAGCTGTTCTTCATATGTTTTAGTCCCCAGGCCTTTAATCATCTCAGTTGCTCTTCTTTCCACTGGTCCCAAAGTCTCAACCTCTATTCTGTCATGTCGTGACCAAAACTGGATGCAGGATTCCAGGTGTGGCCTTACTAAGGCTTCATAAAGTGGTACTAATACTTGACGTGATTTTGATTCTATGCCTCTGTTTATACAACCAAGGATTGTATTAGCTTTTTTGGCTGCTGCCACACAGGGGTGGCTCATGTTTAAGTGATCATCCACTAGGACCTCAAGGTCCCTCTCACAGTTACAGAAACATTCCCCCCCCAGTTTTTGCTGTGAATTTTTGACCAGCCAGGCTGCCGGTAGTTTGCTGATGCTACTGAAATGCCGCTTTCCTGGGGTCCAGCAGCATTCAGGGTCTGAGGAGCATCCAAGACTGAGTGACATGTCAGATTGCTTTTTTCTGTCATGCTCTAAAGGAGCTTATTGACAATGTTTAGAGGAGTTTGGGGGCCTCCCCATAGACCTGGGGTCTCCACCTGTGCAACTGTCTTTGCTTTGTTTGTTTGTTTGTTTTGTCTGCTAAGGCGCAATTGCTTTTGATAGGATGCAGCCTCCTTCCATGGGGGACAATGGGCTTCTGGCTTGTGCAGCTGACTAAAGACACTGGCACGCCAGGGGCCTGAAGGAGATGCCAAGTGGATGGGCTTTTCACAGCAGAAAAAAATGCAATTTGCTCAACTGTGGGGAAGGGGCAGAACAGATGCTACAGGGACTGGAGAGAGGAAGAAACAGGTGGAAGCTGACTTTCCTCTCTGGAGCATCGCTTCTGCCCCCTTCTTCAGATTTCCCCTCGCGAGGCGTCCCAGGGAGGCCTCATTTGAATCTGACCCCTTCTCACCCCCGCCCCGCTGCGAGACCCACATCTGCAGCGTGAGGTGGTTGATGCCTGGTGCACAGCAGCCTTTCAGGTTTTCAGCCACATCTGTACACGAAGTGCTCTGAGTGCTGAAAGCCCTGCACATGGGCAGGCCTAGGCTTCTTAAAATAGGAATGCTGTTTTTATGCCTTCTGTCACCGGCTGCTTCAGAGGAGGTTTTACCTCGTGCATTCAGTCCTGCAGGAACAGGTGCTGCCCCTTTGAGCCTCGCAGGGTGCCTGGCCCACTCTGGGCTGCCCCTTTGCCTCCTTTGCCCGGGCAGTTTGGGGGGCGATCTTGCTACAAACATCTGTGCCTCCACATTATGTTTGTGGTGGGTTTTTCCCTTCACAGCATCTGTGCACACATTGGTTTATTATTTATTTGTTTACAGTGGTTTGTTAATGGTTCAGTTGCAAATGGCTCTGAGTGGCTTTAAAGCAAGCGATGAAAATGTTAAAATGGAACCACTAGAGCCAAAGCAACATCCCCCCCCCCCCGGTGGCTGGCAGCACCCACTACTGGTAAAGATGCGTCATGTCTCCAGAGGGGGAGGGGTCCTGGGTATTTGGGGCCAGCTGTTCCATGGAGGAGGCCACCACTGAGGAGGCCCTGCAGAAGTCCTCCTCTCGGTAGGGGACCGTTCAAGGGGTCTCAAGGATCTCCACGTCCTAAAGGAAGGCTCCAAAAAGGATAGTCAGCATCTTGAATGGCAGCCAGGAGCTGATTCAGGAGGGGGGATCTGGGGAAGTCCTATCTCTCTGGGTTGCTGCAAGTTCATGCCAGATGAAGCTTCCAGATGTCATTGAGTCTGGCCCTGTCCAGCCTCAGGCAGGGACACGCTTGCTGCAGCCTCACCCTCCTTCTGTCGTTTGGCCCTAAAGTCTTCTTGCGGGCAGAGAGGGATCCGAAGAGAGGAATTACCCCCCCCCTTTCAAATAAGAGCCAGTCGTGCGGCAGTTTCAGGGCTGGGGAGCCACTGGCAGCATCTCCCTCCCCCGACCTGAGAGAGGCTCTGGGGCGAAACGGGTCCGCAAGAGCAGCTGAGGGACATCACCGCCGTCCCTCTGAGCAGGCAGGCCTTGTGCCCGGATACTGGCCGTAGGAAACCCGCCGATCCGTGGCAGGTACAGATCTTGTCCCATTGAGCAGCCAAGGGAGGCTGACGACAGGCATGGCTGCTTCCCTCGGAAGGCGAGGCCAGAGAGCTGCCCTTGGGGGTGACAGGTTTATTGCGCCTTCCGCAAGAGAGATCTAATGGGCTGGGCACCCCAAGGTCAGCCAAGGGCAAGGACGGGGGAGGGCTCCCTGTCTCACCTGAAGGGAAGGCAAACTCCTGTCCTCGGCTGCAGACCCCAGCCAGGGAGGGGGGGGACAACAAGATGGGTCGCTCTCAGACTTTGAAATGTAACTTTAATGTGACCTTTTTAAATCCACGGGGCGTGGTAATAGAAACAGACTCACCTTCCGTCTTGAATGCTCGGTGCCTTTGCTCAGGAGGGTGTATGGGAACGGGTAGCCTGCAGACTCCTTTCTCCGTTCCCCAGAGGGGCTCCTAGGGAGAGCAACCTCCTCTGGGTTTTCTGGGTAGGGGTCTCCTTGACCCCTCTTCTTTTCCCTCTGCCGCTGGGTCCCTGAGGACCAGCCGTGCCTGGGAGGGAAGTGCTGATGGGCTTGCTGGTCTCCTCTGCTGGTCCCAGCACCTGGAGGGGCCCTGCTGAGCAAGGGCCCCGTTCCCCCCTTCCAGAGGCCGAAGCCAGAGGAGTGTGCCGAGGGCAGCCGGGGGGGGGGCGTGTGGGCCCTCCTGGCAGAGGAGAGGGAAAGCACTTATGCTCCCCCTGTTCTGGGAACGAGGGGCTGCTTCACGGGTATTGAGAGTCGGAAGGCTCCATCCTGATGAGAAGGCCGCTTCCTGGCAATTGGGAACCTGGCATTTCCTGGGCGGAGGACATTTTTCTCTTCTTTTCCACGAAATCCTCCTTCCGGTGTGCAGCTTCAAGGCATGCAGAGAGGCTGCCTGGAACACAAAGCAGGGCAAGGCTTCCTGGCTTGAGAAGAGGGTATCTAAGGGTCTTGGGTGCTGGGTTCAGATTCAGCGGAGGGTGCTCCTATTGTAACCACTGCTAGGAAAGCTGGACTCCAGCTGGGGTGGGCATTGGCTTGCTTGACTTTGCCAAGGCTCTCTGGAGAGAAGCCCTTCTGGCTTCCTCTCCCCCATCCCCCGATCCCCTGCCCAGTATTTGGGAGGTCAGCATAATCCTGCCCTTCAATCCACCCCTGGTTGCAACATGCCCTTGTCCCCCCCCGTGGGGATGGGGGGGGGCTCAACAGCCTTGCCCTGGGATGGTAGGCCAGAGAAGGGAAGTGGCTGCCTGCCGCTGACCTCCGAGCACTCTTGCCCACCGCTGCTGCTGCCGCCACAGAGCCTGGCCACGTGCCTGCCCAGCTTGGAGCAGCCTGCCCAGCAGAGGAAGGACTGAAGCTGATCCCGCTTCCAGGGGCACGGGGGGGGGGGGAGGCACGGTGGTGTCTGGAAAGGTGATTAGGACTCGATCTTGTTAACCACTTTGGAGCCTCTGCTGGCCATGGAGACACAGAAGGGGGACAGGGCACGTCTCCCTCCCACCACTCTGCTCCGAGGCTGCCTGACCCTTCCCTCCCTTGAGCTGGTAAGCCATGCAGCCCCTCAGCTGATGGGCAATGAAAGCTGAATTCGGGGAAAGTCCCATGGGGGCAATTGACCATCGTCGGCTGGGCCTGGTTCTTGCCACAGGCCGGCCTTGTGACAGTGCCTGTTAGGATGGTTTAGAAGGCCTCCTTAGAGCCAGAGCCAGAACCGAGGAAGGCTGCTGGCCTAGAAAGATGGAAGTGAGCTGAGATGCCTGCTGGGAGGAGGGCCCCAGCATGAGGGAACTGCAGCCATCAAGGTTGGGTTGCTGTGTGGAAAGAC
>NW_015387238.1:161545-218459 GCF_001527695.2 Protobothrops mucrosquamatus | reverse complement strand
GGAAAGGAATGGAATGAAATAGAATAGAATAGAATAGAATAGAATAGAATAGAATAGAAAATATGGAATGGAATAGAAAATATGGAAAGGAATGGAATGAAATGGAATAGAATAGAATAGAATAGAATAGAATAGAATAGAATAGAAAATATGGAATGGAATAGAAAATATGGAAAGGAATGGAATGAAATAGAATAGAATAGAATAGAATAGAATAGAATAGAATAGAATAGAATAGAATAGAATAGAAAATATGGAATGGAATAGAAAATATGGAAAGGAATGGAATGAAATGGAATGAAATGGAATAGAATAGAATAGAATAGAATAGAATAGAAAATATGGAATGGAATAGAAAATATGGAAAGGAATGGAATGAAATAGAATAGAATAGAATAGAATAGAATAGAATAGAAAATATGGAATGGAATAGAAAATATGGAAAGGAATGAAATGGAATGAAATGGAATGAAATGGAATAGAATAGAATAGAATAGAATAGAATAGAATAGAATAGAATAGAATAGAATAGAAAATATGGAATGGAATAGAAAATATGGAAAGGAATGGAATGAAATGGAATGGAATAGAATAGAATAGAATAGAATAGAATAGAATAGAAAATATGGAATGGAATAGAAAATATGGAAAGGAATGGAAAGGAATGGAATAGAATAGAATAGAATAGAATAGAATAGAATAGAATAGAATAGAATAGAATAGAATAGAATAGAATAGAATAGAATAGAATAGTCCAACCCCAGTGACTGTGCCATTTGAAAGGCCCCCATCCGTTGGTGTGCTTTTTAGGACGAGGAGGATCCCTCGGTTACTGTGGTGCTCCTCTAGATCTTGTCATCTGTTCTGAGAAGAGTCGGGAAAGGGTGTTTCCCTTCTCCATCATTCCCCCCCCCACACCTGCAATCCTGCAAAGCCTCTGCCCGGCCGTGGTGGGGCCTGGGAAGAGCCTTCTCCCCTCTCTTCCTCCTTCCTCCGAGTTGGCTTCCTGCGGGTGTAGAGGACCTGCCTTTCCCCTAAACTGGGTTCCCCCCTAGGTGGGTGGGCAGATTGTGACGGAAATCTAGCATTTGGCTGAAAAGGTGTCAACCAGGCAATCTCCATAAACTCTAAAATGCTTTGCTCGGGCATGAAAGCCGGGTCTCGCTGGCAGGATAGATCAGGCTGGCTGAGACGGGACTTGGGGTGAGGTGGCCGGGCTGACCCCAGAGCCCTCCGTGGGAGAAAAGGCTTTTGCTTTTTTCAAAACAAGGGCAGAAGCTCCGAACCAGGCTGGGAAGAGAAATGCGGTTTATTTCCATCTCTCCAGAAGCCTCAGAATTAATTGCCACAAATCTCCAGGGATCTGGAGGAAAAGTCCAGGATTAGTTGAGACAGAGGGAACATTTTTAAAGGGCTTTTTTGTATTCATTCTCTTTGTACAAGTCCAGTAATTGTATATTTTATGCAACTTGGATCTCTTGCTGACAGAGTTGTTCTTAAGCACAGAGGCCAACATCATCCTATAATCTGCCTTGTTTCCTCATAATTAAATACCTTTTTTTCTGCCAGATCCTTTTAAGTGATCATCTAAGATTTGAACACATCTTCATTTTTGTTGCCTTTACCACTAAATGTTTAGAATGTCACTTAAAGCTAAAAAAAAAAGAGTCTAGCTCTTCTTTTTAAAAAAAACCAAAATGATCTAATTTACCTCTTATGAGAATGTCTATCTCTTGAAGGAAGGGTTGATTCTTCAGTGCTACATGGCCAGGGATGGTTATAGAATTTATTTCATTTTCCCCCCTCTTTTCGCCAAAAAAGCGGCCCAGGTTGTGGGATCACCCCAGATTTGTGTCCCCTGGAAGAGAAGCAGTGGCAGCCACTGAATCTAAACCGGAGGCAGGGCTAATGTGGATCGGCCCAGATATTCCCTGGGAGAGCAAATTTGAGGCCCAGTCTTTTGATGGGGGGGGGCTGGGATGGAGCAGATAGGGGAGGCAGTGATGAGCCAGCAGCTCCCCCCCCCAAAAAAATCTTGCAATTCTTTAGTTTGGGTTCTAAAACCTTTCCTGAACACTTTGATGTCTCCCTTCAAGGGCAGGAACCACAGCAGTTTCCTTCTAGAGAGGAAAGGGGGGGGGATTTTATACCCTAACCCAGTGGTGGCGAACCTATGGCACGGGTGCCAGAGGCGGCACTCAGAGCCCTTTCTGTGGGCACACGTGCCATCGCCCCAGTCCTAGGCCTTCAGCTGGGTTTTATAAAACATTTTCACTTTAGGTCTCCGCTGCTGTGTGCAAAAAAAAAAAAAAGGTTCAATCAATCAGTCAATTTCAACTTCTTGCGGGAAAAAAAAATCTTGCAAAGTTGGAATTGATTGATTAAACTTTTAAGTCCCACCCAGTCTGCCGTTACCACCGCAGCCACGCCCACCCAATGGGCCATGCCCAGCCAATGGGCCACACCCACCCGGCACCCGTGGATTTGGGGTTGCAGTTTGGGCACTCGGTCTCTAAAAGGTTCGCCATCACTGCCCTAACCCTTAAAGCAGGAGCCTCTTTCCCCATTGCCCGCTTGCCCAAAGGAGGTGAAACCAGTCAGTTTATCCACAGCAAAAAGGAACAAAGGCACTTCTAAAAAAAAAACCCAGAAAAAGGTACAATTTGGGAACCTCAACTGAAATTTTCTAGTGCGATCCTCCTGAAACCTGCTTCCCGCCTGCTGTTTCATTGGCAGATAAGAAGTTGGGCTGACAGGTCAGAGATGCACCGCATTTTATTTCTTTATTATCAAACAGCTTCCCTCTTTTTTCCTAAACACACATTTTGTGTGCACAAAAAATTGCCAACTGAAGCTAAAACCTGCCTTAATGAGGGCTCCCCCAATGGCTGGCCGGGGGGGGGGAGAGGGAGGGGGGGTAAAGTCTGTCCAGGAGGCCTCAATGGGGGGGGGAGGGGCGGAGCCAAAGGAGCCATTGAAGCTTCTGCTCTCATCAGAGTTTCGGCTTTTCCTGCTTGCTTCGCTTCTGGGGAGAGAATCTCTCTGCAGGGCTGGGCACACTTAGGGTGGTTTTGACACGAGACGCAGTCACGATCCTTTCGTGCGATGCTTCACCAACAGGCCTCAGTGTTGTACAACAAGGAAGCTTAGTCGAGGGAGTGTAAGTCCTACACAACGCAGATCCTAGGGAACTGGCCTCCCCAGTCGTTTTTCAGCGCACCCCGAGGCAGCCTCCACCTTGAGAGAGGCTCTCCTGAGAAGCCCCGCGCAGAAAGGGGTGTTGGGGCCGAAGCGGAGAATTTAGCTCTACTCCCAGATTATCTCCCGATTCTGGCTCCCCGACCCTGGGGGGGTAAGGGGGAAAATCTGGATGGCTTCAGGCTTGGGGCGGATCCTCCGGGCTGCCCTCTCCCTGTGCTGATGCTGCTCGCTCTCTGCTGCTGCAGGTGACCTTCACCAAGCGGAAGTTTGGGCTGATGAAGAAGGCCTACGAGCTGAGCGTCCTCTGCGACTGCGAGATCGCCCTGATCATCTTCAACCACTCGAACAAGCTCTTCCAGTATGCCAGCACAGACATGGACAAGGTGCTGCTGAAGTACACCGAGTACAACGAGCCCCACGAGAGCCGGACCAACGCAGACATCATCGAGGTGCCGTGCCCCGTCCTTGCCCGGGAGGGGGGTCCCGCTGGTGGGCTAATCCTCCCTGCCGGCCTGCAGAGCCACCCGCCCAGCCGGGCAGGAGACCGGCTGGAGAGCCTTGCTTACTTCAGTGGATGTGAGCCATGCCGGGGCTCCAGGGAGAATCCGGGCAGACTTTTAGCCTTGCTCCATGGCCATGGAGCTGTGCCCAGTATCCTAAGCCACAGAAAAGGAGCAAACCCAATCGGGCTTGCACAGATTCAGCTGCACTACCTTGCACTGGCCCCATTCAGCCCGTGACATGTCTTCCCCAAAGGAGACGACCTCCAGCAGCGGCTCCAACGTGGGGTGATTCTCCCTGGGATAGGGAGGGAGCTGAGCCAAGGGGCTGGGACCAGGGCCAGCTTAGGGCGGCCACTGTGGCCACACAGAGTGTGAACCCTGCATGCTCAGGAGGACTGGCCAGAGGTCAGTGAGAGAGTCCTGGGATGGAGCTGGTTGGCCTCTGGGCTTTCGGAGGACCGGCCCGGCCCTCCGACCCCCTCTGTGCACGAACGGCTTCCCAGAGAGGGACCAAGTGAGACGCCGCTGCTGCTGCTGCCGCCGCCGTTTCTTTGTCACCTTTCAATGAGAATTTGCCCGTGGGTGGCTCTCTCTGTGCTTGGCAGGATCTAGACAAATGAATGGTTTGGCTGGGTAATTATTGACATTACAAGTGAGCAGAAATTAAGGCACACAAAACCTTTAGTCATTCAATTTATCTGCTCAAGATGGGAGAGAATAGGAAGGGGGAGGGGGAGGAATCATTCTGCAGGGAGGGGGTGGAGGTTTTGTGCCAGGTGCACACTTAGGCCCTCACTTGCACTCTCTCTTTCACATGTACGCACACTCGTGCACACACACACACACACACAGAGTCACTGCAAGTGGAATAAAATATAAAGAGGTCTAGAATTTGAGAGTCATTTCCCATTTGAGGAACAAAACTTGAGCCCTTTAGAAACCTCTGCCCTTTGTTGATTGCCTTTCAAAGTCCACCATGGAGCTAGGAGGGCCAGAGGGAGGGTCTGACTTGCCTTCTCCCTTTTCTGCACCAGGCTGCCCGTCACCTTCCAGGTCTCCCCACCAAAACGGGTCTCCTGTAGGGCTGCTGAAGACCCTGCCAGCCGGGGCGGGTGAGGCTTTGGGGGAGGTGTTTGGGGGTCTTTGCCGGGATCTAGGTGAGTGAGGTCACACGTGGGATGGGCCTGAGCTTCTCCCCTTGCAGCCAGCTCCGTTGGCAGTGCTCTGATTGGCCATCCAGGAGAATCCTCGGCTACATCCAGCCGCCTGTCCTGACCCACCAGCCCCAGGTAGCCTTAAGCCAGGGCATCGACTGTGGCAAGCAAACAAGAATTGCCTCCCCTCGTTTCCCATAAAGCATCGTGTTGGTCGAAGGCGCGTTTCCAGGTGGTCTGCTGGTCTGCCATTTGAGGAAATATGGAAAGGGTCGAGGAGCTGCTAAGATAAGCTCCTCTCACTGAAAAGCCCCCATTCATTTATTTATTTATTTATTAAATTTATATACCGCCCTATCTCCCTTACGGGACTCAGGGCGGTGAACAGGCGATACTAAAAACCACAATAATAAATAAATAGTTTCTGTTTTAAAATCGAATTAAATAACGGGCCTGTTCTAAAAACACACCCGTAAAAAAACCCCCCACTGAAACACAATCCAAACTACGCCAGGCCGGCCGCACGGAATAGATGGGCCTTCAGGGGTCGGCGAAAAAGGCGCAGGTCCGCAACTGTACGTAGGTCGGGGGGTAGGTCATTCCAGAGGGCAGGAGCTGCCACAGAGAAGGCTCTCCCCCTGGGGGTCACCAGCCGGCATTGTCTGGCCGACGGCACTCTAAGGAGGCCCTCTCTGTAGGAGCGGACTGGTCGAAGGGAGGTGTTTGGTAGGACATCTTGGCCCTCCCCTCCACGGCCCCCAGCTTCAGATCAAGGGCCACCCTGGGCTGGTTCGGCACTGGGCTCAAAGCTGCCAGGGAAGTCATTTGGGGCAGAGGAGAAGCAAAATGGGTTAATCCAGGTAAGGCGGACATCCTGGGGCCAGGAAACCAACTGATCTGAGTGAAGGATTAGGATTGTCCTAGATAGGGTGGCCTTCCCTGCGGTCCTTGCCAATCTCTGTGTGTGTGTGTGTGTGTGTGTGTGTGTGTGTGTGTGTGTGTGTGTCCCTGCCACTTTACCTGCTGACATCGTCCTCCCTGCCTTCCAGAAGGGCCCTCTCCATACAGGAGGGCCTCATCCCTTTCCGAATCCAAATGGAAATGCTATTCTATCCTTCGGAGCATTTTTCTTCCAAATTTCTTTAACAGCCTTGAGTATTTTGAATCATTTGAACTTTGAATATTTTGATCAGCCTTGAATATTTTTTTGCTCAACATGACAGTTAAGTTGGGGACAATGTACCAAGGAGAGCTTGGGTCATTTTGCCTGGCAGAACAATCCCCACATCAGTGGGTGCTCTGGACCCAGAGCTTCCTGGGGGCTTCCTGCCTGACGTTTGTGCACTCTGTTGTGCTCGTGAGCCCTTCGCCCTTGAGCCGGACTCTCCTCCTCCTTCTGCCCCATGTTTCTTTCCTTTTCCTTGCCCTTGCCCTTGAAAGCGGTGGCTTTCATTTTCTCCCTGTTAAATTCCATTCTGTGGGTTTCCACCCACACTTCTAGCCCCAGTCTGTCTTCTCCCCTCCTTTTCTGAATCTCACCGCCCCCCCGCAGCCTCGCCTCATCTGGCAGGGGTCTGCAGTCCCTCTCCCAAAGACCACCTGAGCCACTGCCCTGGGCTCTCCTCCGCCTTCAGCTCCTGGCGGCTCAAGGTGCCCTGCTTGTTTGCCAGGGGGGCAGCGAAGGGCTGCAGAAAGATCCTGCTTGGCCCAGTTTTATTTGGGGGAGGGGGAAATCCAGTGACACTAAGAAGCAGAGGGAGGAGGGAGGAATCATGGGGAGAGCTTATCCATTGCATCTCCCCCCCCCCCATCTTCCTTGGCACAAACTTTCTGCCTGAGATGGGTGGCCCAGTGTGGGGGCTGGGCTCAGAGGAAGTGGGCCTCAGCAAAAGCCTGGCGCTTGGTGGCCCTTTTGTGAGGCTGGTGGGGCTTTGCTGCGTTTTTCCCTTTTGATTGCCTTCCCCCCCCCCTTCCTGAGCTCATGGGGTGGCTCTTGCTCCCCCGTCTGAGTTCAAGCCTTGGGGTCTCCCCTGAACTTGGGGAGAGGATGCCCCTTTGCTGCTTACAACCCTCCCCCCCCCCACCTCCAAGTGGAGTTTCCCTCTTGGGTCTTTGTTCACGTACACACACACACACACACACACACAAAGGATGATCCTGCAAAGGACAGGATTGCAGGATCATCCTTGCGAGTCAGAGCCAAGATCAGCAGGGGCTGCGCAGTTGCACCCCACGTGGGCCACATCTGGACCACTTTGAGAGGAGCCACGTCCCGCACTGGCTGCGGTGGCTGAAGCCAGATGGAAGGCCAGGAAGCCGGATGTGGCTGTTGCCTTCTCTGTTTTGTGCTGGTTTTTCAGCGCAGCTGCCAGGCTGGTTATGAACAGGAGTCTTATTTTTATTTTGTTTGTTTGTTTGTTCATTTATTTACTAAATTTATATCCCACGGAGAGGCCTTTTTGGTGGCTGTGGGAAGGTGCCCTCCTGGGTCTCCCTGGTCCTTCTGGGCTCCGGAACCACCTCCTCCTCCTCCTCCTCCTCCTCCTCCTCCTCCTCCTCTTCTGAAGGCCGAAGCTGGCCTATGGGGCAGCCCCACCCAGGAGAGGCCGCCCCCCCTTCCTTGGCTGCACCAGAGCTGGAAAGGGCATGGGGGGGGGGCTGAGCTGTCCTTCCCGGAGGGGGAAGGGAAGAGGACAGCTGCTCTAAGCCTTGCCCAGTGCCTGAATCGCAGCCGGGATACGTGCCGGCCACCTCCTCTGGCCCCGATGGCTCAGGCTATTGGATTCTGGGTCTTTCTCACCCAAAGTCAGCTCCCTTTTCGTCCTTTCTAAAATTATAATTCCATGAATTAATAATGGTCACCCACAGTACATGCCAGTAGGTGTACATTGGAGAAAAAAAGTCCCGAGTGTTCACGACCACATTTGCCTGCTGTTTGGGGCCTGGATTTAATCCAGAAAAGGCTTTTCTTTTTTGCCAAAATGGCCAGTGATGTTTGGAATCTCTCTCACACACACACACATATACAAACACAAACACACACACACACAGACCCCTTTCAATTCCTCATTAGCCCAACAAGAGATCAAGACTTCTCCACAACCTCGCCACAAGCTGACTTTTAAAAAGAGCTGGCAAGTGGGAGCTCCGTAATGGGGTCTAATTGCTTCTGGTATTTTGAAAACACAGTGATTAAGCGTGGCAGAGGAGGGAGGCAGCCTTCAAATCAGCTGCCATGCCTGGAATAAATACTTGGTAAACACGGCGTTTGATGTTCTCCTGACACACGGGAAGTGTGGGGCCGCTTCTCTCCTGTCGGGGAAGAGATTGGTCTCGAGCGGCCGCTCAAGAGCTGCCAGGCAGGATCTCAAGATTCCTCCAGATCTATGGGATCTCTGTCCAGTTCGGGTTTTTTTTTTTTCCTGGAATTCAGTTCTGGAGTTCAGTTATAATTCAACCTGCCATTCTCTGCAGGAAGCAGAACTGACCACACTGACCCAGCAGGTGGACGAGTGGAATCGGGAACGGCAGGGAAGGCCCAGGGGAGGGGACTGTTGTGTGGCTGAGGGGTGGGAGTGAGGAAAGGAAAGGTTCGTTGGGTTGAGCCGGTGGCACCTGGACTCCCATCCCCTGCTGGGTGGCAACCCCTCTGCCATCTACCAAGGCTGGGCGAGGTCCCACCTGAACGTCTCCCGGTTGTGCTTTCAGACCTTAAGAAAGAAAGGTTTTAATGGTTGTGAGAGTCCCGAACCCGACGGGGAAGACTCCATTGACCAGAGCCCGCTGACGGAGGACAAATACCGGAAAGCCAGTGAGGACCTGGACAACTTCTTCAAGCGCTACGGCGTAAGTAGCCACCCCCAGCCGGCCAGAAGCCCCTCACCATCTCTCTCTCTCTCTCTCTCTCTTGTTCTCGTTTGTTTGTTGGATTCGACGCCCCCTGCCCACCCCCGACCTCCCTTCCCCACTGGCTGACAGGTGCTGAACAAGAAGCATAGAGAGGGGGAGAGTCCCGACGGGGAGGACATCTTTACCCTGACACCCCAGACTGAAGAGAAGTATAAAAAGATTGATGAGGAGTTTGATAAAATGATGCAGACTTACAGGCTCACAGTGAGTAATGGGGGGCAGCCCACTCGCTCCCCTCCGCATGGCAAGGGCGGCTGCCGGATGTGTGCCCTGCACATTGTGCCAGCCCTGCACGTCCTTGAGTCATTAACACGCGTGTGGACACTTCCCCGACATCCGCTCGCCTGGCCGAGACTTTCCCATATGCCTAGGGGGAAGCAAAGGGGGCCTGGTCCCCTGAGGAGATCAAGAAGGAAGGGACCCTGCCAGGAAATGAAAGCAGCCCTGCCCTCCATGCTTTCTGACCCAGGTTCCCCCCCAGGAGAGAAACAGGAAAGACTCTGTGGCCGGTAGCCTGCCCCCCCCACTCCCTCTGGGCATCAGGCCAGACTGGCTTTATTTATTTAGTATGTATTTATTAAATAAATATATATAACCACCGAAGACTCACATAGGTGACTCGGCACATTTTTTACAAAATGTAAAAAAATTCCATCCTGTAATACCCACCCACTCCGCCCCAGGGCTTGGTAGCGTTTCTATCTCCTTTCCACTCTCCTTTGGTTTGAGGGTCTTGAAGACCAGCTGTAAAACAGGCCGTCTTTGCTTCTGGTGGGCAGGAGACCCAAAGGTGGTTGGCGCCTGTTCTCCTTCCCCCCTTTGAGGGTGGTGTGGCCTGAAACTGGCTTGAGAGGAAGCGCCTGGAGTCGCCCTGGACAGGGACGGCTGTGGGGTGCCTCATCTGGGTTCCCCGCCTGAGCAAGTGAGGGGCTAGCAGGAGAATATCGGGCCTTGAACTGGCTCCAGAGGCTGAAGGTGCCCCCCCCTCCAGAGTCACAGATTTGTCCCAGAAGCGCTGAAGGGGGTGAAGATGGAGGCGGTTTGGGAGGAGAGGGGGTGCATGAGCTTCCCGAGAGAATTAACCCCAACCCTCTGCCTAACTAACTAGTAACCCAAGCTGTGCCTGGCCAGGGCTTTGGTGTCGTCCCCAGAGCCGGACCCACAGGTTGTGGGCTTCCTTTGCAGCTCCCGGCAGTTCAACCTCCCTTTTCTTCTCTTCCTGCCCCACAGGGTCCAATCTGTTCATGAGACCAAGAGGAGGCTGGGGGGTGGCAATGGGGTGTGAAAGACAATGGGAAGTGGCATGTTCACGGTCCCAAGGCAACGGGGTGTGAAAGACAAGGGGGCCAGGGCTTTCGGCTGAGTCCGGCATGGGGAGAAAGCAGCTCTGCTCTGGTTAGATTCCAGAGAGGTCACTTCCCACAGATTTCACCCTTACAAAGCCGGGGCCAGGGCCAGGCCCTTCTGGCTGCTCCCTCTGGGGCCCTGCTGATCGAGCAGCCTCCGGTCAAGATCTGCCCTTACCTGTGGAAAAGGGGCACGCCCAGCAGAGAAGGCCGCAGCCTCCGGAAGGGCAGCGGCTGCGGTGGAGGCTGCTCGGCGCATCCTCAAGGACTGCAGCTTTGCACGCTCACATACGCACCACCCGCACCCCCGTTAAGGTTTCCCCCACCCCCCTTTGCCACAATACAGCAACCTCTGAAAAATTCAAATGCAGCCAAGGTCAAAAGCAATGCAGGAAAAGTGCTGCGGCCATCTAATAAATAGAGGAATTAAAACCACCAGAATCTTGTAGTGATTTGAACCATGGCTTTAAAGGTGGGAAGGAGTGAATATTCTCAACTGGCATCGAAAAGACGATGCTGGAGGCATCTGCTAGTTACCCTGGGGAGGAGACACCTTCTCTGGAGTGGACGGGCACCCCGGAAGCCCAAGGAGCCCAGGGCCTTGCTTTTCACACCAAGGACCCCTGCAGGGACCTCAGAGGGCAGCTAGTCCACCTTGCTGCTGGATTTAGATCTCCACTTAGCAGCATTCCTGCAAAAAGTCCTCCCCACCCCCGCTTAAATGGCCCCACCCTGAAGACAGCCCCTCCCAGATGTTTCCCAACTGCTAGCGAAGAAGAACATTTCTTGCCATCCGAGACTCTTGTGTGACTGGCTCCCCTCTCCAATTAACATGCCCGACTCTCTCGCTCCTTTGGAGATGGGCAGCTTGTAATAAGCTCATATAAAAATGAACTAATCGGTTTTTTAGCGCCCCCCTCCTCCCACCCCGGCTGTCCTGCTTGCTCATCTCACAAGCTGCTCCCTTTGCCAGACCCAAAATGCATCTCTGGAGTGGCTGCAGAACAAGGAGGGCTCCTGACCTCGCTGGGAGTGGAGATGAGTGGTTGTTACTTTTGTTCTTGCCCAGTTTGTGTCAGACTGAGGTTGCTAACTACTTCTTACCTGCTCTCTCCCTTTATTTCTGTCTTTGACTTTCGGGATTATTTTTGCTTGCTGACGAGTTTCACGCCCTCCGTCCTGCTTGGTCTGTGGGATGAACCGGGGGGTGGTGGGGGTTTCTGTCAGAGGTTTTGTTCGCCTCCCAACATTCCGAGCTCACGGCATTGCCCTAATCTGTGGGCCTGGGAGGCCGGCCGGCCATTGGTCCCTCCCGGATTCCTTGGAATCAAAAGTCTCCGACAGACTCTTGTCGCTGAGTGGTGGGTTCCCGCGAAGCGCAGGACAGCCGGTGGCGGAGGAGCCTTCCCCCTCGGCTCCCCCTCAGCCGGCTTTCCTGCCCCTTTTCTCTCCAGTCCTCCGTTCCTGCTCCCAACTTTGCCATGCCTGTGACGGTGCCAATGGCCAACCAGAACGCCCTGCCATTCAGCAACCCCGGGGGCTCCCTGGTGACCCCATCGCTAGTGACGTCCTCCTTGACCGACCCCCGGTTGTTGTCCCCGCAACAGCCAGCCCTCCAGCGCAACACCGTCTCCCCGGCGCTCCCGCAGAGGCCGGCCAGCGCAGGTACGGCCTTCTCCCTTCCTTCTTCTCCCTGGTGGGTTCTTAGGCAGTGTAAAAGGAATTGGGCAAACTCAGAAGAAAGAAAAGAGAGAAAGCAAAAGCAACCGAAGGAGCTCCTTTGGACATCCAGGCCACGGTTTGCCGAGCGCCAGTGGGTGAGCTCTGGCCTGGGGCATCTCCACAGCCCACCTTTCAGCGCTGGGGAAAGAACAGGAGGCCAGCGGGGTCAACCTTGGCCATGTGTACGCTGTGGGTAGACAAGGACAGGCAGTCCTGGACTTATGACTGTGTTGGAGCTTGCCCAGTTTGATCGTAAGTTGTGAAGATCATAAAGCAGGTCATCCCATGACCAATGCAATTTTATGATCTTTTTTTTGTGGTGGTCATTAAGCACATCACCACGGTTGTTAAGTGAATCCACTAAGCAACTGCTGTTAAGTGAACTCATTGTTTACTATGAGCTTTTGGCCAAAAACTGGAAGTAAATACTGGTTTTTGGCAAAAAATAAATAAATCATAAATTGTAGTCCTATGGCCATGGGACATGGCAAACGGCCATAAATGGGGGCAGTTTACAATTCTGGTCTTTTTTTTTTATGCGTTGTGGTTGATCTGAAATGTGATTCGGGTGTGTCCAGACATGATTTTCACATGTAGATATGCTTGGGATGCCCAGCTCTGGACAGGCCTCGCCTGAGGACTTAAGGGAGGTGGCAGTCATGGAGGTGCCATGATTTCCCCCCTCCCTTGGAAAGGGGGGCTTAGAGAAGCAGGGGGTCTCTGGTGGCTCCAGATGCAACTGACCCTTGGCCTTCTTCCTAGGGGCGATGCTCGGAGGGGAGCTCGGCAACACGAATGGAGCCTGTCCCAGCCCGGTGGGTGAGTAGCTGCGGCAGGGGCAGCCGGGGGAGGTTCAGGAGGCTGCCCCTCCAGAAGGGAAGAGGCTCTGGCGGAGCTCGGGGGTCACCCCAGGAAGGCCCCAGCACTTTGCATAGGCTCTGAGGCGCCCCCCCCGTGGCCTTTGTCCCTACTTCTCCCCCCCCATCCCTCCCCCCCCCCACTTGCAGTTTTGGCTCCTTCTGCCAAGACAGCCTTTTTGGGGTGTCCAAGAAGGAAGGGGGGAGCTTGAGACACCAAAGGAGCAAGTCAGTGGAGGGGGAGGGAATTTCACATGAGGGAGAACCAGTCGATCCCCTCGCCTTGTGCAGATTGGATTCCCTCTGCCACTAGCCTGAATGTTGATCAACAATTCTTTATATTGTGTCTGAATGTGTGTTGAGAATTTTATACATACATAAATACATACATATTTAGAGGGGGGGTTGTCTTAGGTAGCCATAACCCCCCCCCAAAAAAAAACCGAGAGAAGAGGCCACCTTTGAAGGTGCCTTACCTTGTGTTTGGGGGCCTCTCCCCCTTCTAGAGAAACATATTTTTTTTTTAAATTTTATTTTTAAAGTAGAAAAAATTATACATAGAATGCATTAACATACATACGTTTCAATTCTAACATTACACATTTTAGTTATATAACTATTAATGCATACTTATAATACCATCCCGACTCTCCCCCCACCCCATTATCCCCCTTCCCCTCCCTTCCCCCCCCTTCCCCTCCCTCGCTTCCCAGAACTGAACACAGGGTTACCAAGCCATTATAATATCCACAACTTATCTACCATACTCTCTAATTTTAAAATAAACAACATCCTAATTTCTTTAACCCCCTTCATAACATTCATTCTACTAACATAAGAAAAAAAATTTATTCATAACCTACATGATAATTTTTTATCTCATATCTCTTCTGTATATAAACTATCCATCTTTCCCATATTTTAATATATCTTTCCTGATATTGATCTTTCAAATACGCGGAGATTTTTGCCATCTCCGCCAGGTTAGAAACCTTATTTCTCCACTAGAGAAACATTGAATCCTAACAAAGGGGGCTGTTCTGTGCCACCCCCCCTTTTGCCAGCCAGCAGGTCAAAGTGGCTGAGGCCAAACCCGGCACCGGAGAGAGAAGCCGCCTTGGGCAGTGGGGAAGCTGAGCGGCGGAAAAACCTCCCTTGCAGGCTCCTTCAGGGAAGCTGCCCCAGAGGGAGAGACGGCCTCGGGTGGAGCCCAAAACTGGCGGGGTCCAGGCCAGCCAGTTTTTCTGCCCAGGCTTCAATTAGAGGCGGCCTTTTCCTTATTTGTCCCTGTCGGTTTCAAAACCGGCCGTTGCCTAGAATCCTCCTTCAGAGGACAGCCGTTCTGCGTTGCTTCAGAAATACGGCCAGATCCCTATTTTGACGATTCTGCCCTTAATTACAGCGTGTCAGCAGGCAGAGAGGCAGCATCCTGGCCGGCCCAAGCGGTCTGTCACCGGCTCTGCTGTGCCCGAGTGGCTGTGCACACCCAGCCAGCCAGCCTCTCTGGGGCTCTGGGGACCCTCCCCTCTCCTGTCTGTGCCAGGCGGAGGGGAGAGAGAAGCCATTCTCGGCCTGGTGATGCCCTGACCAGTTAGAGCCAACAGGCAGGACTCCTGCTGGCCTTGTCCGGCTTCATGAGCAACTTCCTTCGCTCTTTCCCATCTTTCTGGCCAGGAAGGGCTGCCCTGGATCCCTCACCCCCCAAAAAAAAACCCCCTCTTTTAGCTGAGCCCACTGGAGACTGGTGACTGGAGGAACACAGAAAAATTCCGTAACCAGCTTCAGCACCTTCCTTGAGGGCAGCCCATCAGTGGCTTTGATGTTTTTTAGCATGCTTCACGTGCTAAAAAGTTAAATTTTTAGAATGAAACACAGCAAAGGCCCAAGCGGTCGAAGCTGCCCTGGGGGGTTGGCAAAAGGGGGCTTGGAGGCGGAAGAGAGCGGCAGCCCCTGGAAGCTCCAGGAGAGGCAGCCGGGCACTGAGGTCCAGCGGGCATCTTCCTTCCCAGCAGGGCTGCTGGCCACAAGACTCTGCCGAGGAGAGGGTGGGGGGGTCTCAGAGGAGGAACCGGGCTGCAGGGTCCCAGAGAGGGAGAGGCCCTGCTGATTGTGGGGAAAGTGATCAGTCTTAGCCCAGGCCCCCTCTGCCCCTCCCGGCTCCTCTCCGTTTGCCAGAGCAGCCCCCACGTCAGCTGTTGTGAGCGGCTGTTCCAGCTTGCAACTTGGCAAGGTCCCTGAATGTCAGCATTGACGTCACGAAAACATTCCCCTCGTTCCAGGAAATGGGAGCAGGGAGAGCCCTGGGCAGGCTTGCGCGAGACCTGGAGGGCCACCCGGGACCACTTTCTCTGGGCTCTCCTCTCCGGCTGCAGAGGGCCGCAGGGCGCTGGCAGAGGCCACGTCTTGGCGCTTGGGCGCAGCGCCAGGCCAGGCTCAGGCTCCCTGCCACTTTACATGGGAGGTTAAATCTGTGCCCCCCTTCCCCCCCCCCCAAAGTTTTGCTGCTTACACTAAAGCAGCGTTTCTCCACTCTGGCCATTCTATGATGGGTGAGCTAAAACTCCCAGAATTCCCCAGCCAGCCTGGAGTTGAAGTCTGCCCATTTTAAAGTTGCCAAGGTTGAGAAACCCGCCTTTAAAGCTTGTGCCAGGGACTCTGGGCTGACCAAAACCGCCTCTGCTGAGGCCGCAGCTCCCCTAATTTCTCGGCCGGTGGGAAGCCAACTGGGTGATGGTGCTGTTGGGCAAGTGGAGGCTTCTGGTCTGCGGCTCAGATGAACCCACCCAGCTGCTGAGGCTATAAGCAGCCAGGCAGCGGCTGGGGGAGGCAGAGGCCTGCAGAGCCAGCCCGGGCACCAAGCCCACTGAAGGGCGTTCCTGGGTGCCTAAGGAATGCCAGGGCAAAGGGATACAGAACGAGCCCACAGATGCCTTTAGGAAGATGGCAGGTGCCCTTTGCCCCTTGGCAACTGCCGTGGTCGGATGGCCCCGTGATGTTGGGGGCTATGAGCCGTGGTGGTGCAGTTCAGCAGTTCAAATCTCATCGGGCTACTCGGCCTTCCATCCTTCCGAGATCGGTAAAATGAGGACCCAGCAATAGGCTGACTCTGTAAACCACTTAGAGAGGGCTGTAAAGCACTATGAAGCGGTATATAAGTCTAAGGGCTAGTGCTAAGTGCTAACGCCGACCTCTCCATTTACTGGCATGTTGGCACCCACCAAAGGGAGAGCGCCCTGGCCTGCTTGGTATCCCTGGTTGGTTCTGGGATGGGCTCAGACGGCTCAGAGTGACAGGGACCACCAGCTTAGGGCTGGTGGTCCCTGCCCTGTCCATCCAAATTGCCTCCGGAGAGCTCGTGTTTCAGCAAAAGCCGTCTCTGCTCGCTGCTCCGGGGTGGGCCTTCAGAAACCCTGTGCAAGTAAGAAAACCTGGGGTTGGTTATTTCAGGAACATATAATTTGCATTGGTTGCAGTGGAGAAGGGAGACATTCAGATGGCTTTGTCCTCTCCTGCAGGCAACGGCTACGTCAGCGCCAGGGCCTCCCCGAATCTCCTCCCCGTCTCCAACGGAAACAGTTTAGGCAAGGCCGTCCCAGCAAAGTCACCCCCGCCGCCTCCCACACACAGCAACCCACTGGCCACGAACATCCGTAAGCCGGACCTCCGTGTCATCACCTCTCAGGGCGGGAAAGGCCTCATGCAGCACCTGGTGAGTCCAACTGCGAGGATCTGAACCCTGAAATTCCTCCCAGTCTTCCGTTCCTCTTTGTGAATGCACAAAACATCTGCCTTCTAGTCAGAGGATGCTTCTTTGTGACCGGAGATGGCCAAGCGATTGTTTGCGAGGCTCTTAGACCCTCTGAAGACAGGAAGTGGGGCGGGGCTTGCCGACATTGATGTCCCAGTCCAGTCTGACCCTCTTCTGTATCAGCTGCCCTAAAATGGGCCGTTTGGATCTGTCTAAAGAAAATGCCCCCCCTCAGCCTTTTATGGGAACAGCCTCTTGGCAGGCAAAATTCTGTTTTCTACTGAAATCAAGCTTTGGCTTTCCCAAAGCTCCACTTTGGTCTAGCAAAATTATTTTAATCTGTTTGTCTATCTAATTAATGGCATTGATCTGCAAGATTGCATCGGTTTGCAATGCTGGCTAGGGAATTCTGGGAGTTGAAGTCCATAGGTCTTAAAGTTGCCAAGGTTGGACACTTCTGTCCTATACGCTTTGTCAAAGGGGTTGATATAGTATCCACGAGAGGGCCGCTTTGGGCAGAGTTTGCCTAGGTGCAGCCAGACAGTTCCAAAATTAAGGTAACTATTTCCTGCATTGATGTTTTCCATCTGGAAGTTCCCCAGGCTTTAAAAAAAAAAAATTAGATGAATTAGCACAGAAGTGACTTTTTGTGATCCACAAATGAAATAGAATTCTCAATGAATGTGGGAAGCAATATCAGAATTAGGAATTAAATGTAATAAGTTTCCTTTGCTTTCATTTTTATTCTGCATCCAGACGGACGATCAGTTGGATCTGGTAAGTTATGCATGGGTGTGCCTGTGTGTGTGTGTATGTGTGTGTGTGTGTGTGTGTGTTTGTCTGTATGCATACACAAAGATCTTTGGGCAACTGCTGTCCTAAAATGGTGAGTTGGATGTTGGGGCCTCCTAGAGAAAACGGGCTTCTACATAGGCTTCTGGCCTCTTCTGAGGGGTCTGGGTGGTTTTCCTCCTGGGGGTGCATGCTTGCCAACTGCATAAATTGCCTGTCTCCACCCCCCACCCCCCAGCATTGGCAGCTCTCACTCTGACAGGCTCCTCTTTGGGCCAGATCGCCCTCTCTCTTGCCCTTCCTTGGTGAGAATTGGCCCCCAATCCTCCCCCCACCACGCAGCACCCCCTTGTTGCATGCTCCATCGGGTTCCTTTGGGTCCTGCCATCGAGTGAGAGGCGGGGGCTGCCTCTCTTCACTGCCCCCGTGGGGGGTGCCGTGGCTCCCCCGGCACTGATCACCAGTATTCTCCCTAACGCAGCCCAGTTAGCCCACTGGATCTGGCCCATGGTGGATGTGCCCCTCTGAGCCTCTGCTGCATCCTGTGCCCACGTCCCTAGAAGAGAGCTTGGCACATTGCTGGGGTGCCGATGGAGGCACCCCAGGCTAAGAGCCGGAGCGCTGCTTCCTGGGGACCCAAGGGCCCCCCCAAATTGTTTTGGAAGAGGTTCAGCACCCCCCTCTGAAGCAAGATTCTCATGACAGAGGAAGCAGAGCAGAAATGGGGCCAAAGGTGCCCGTGGGGGAGGGGCAGTTGCTTTGCTTCCCTGAGTGAGGAGCCATTGTCCTTGCCACACCCAGGCCGGGCACTGCCCAGGGGGCTTTTCCTTTACCGGGAGGGACTCCCCTCTCGAGCACTGGGGGGCTCTGGTGTCCCTTGAGAGGGGAGGAGGAGGGCTCAAGGCCAGGCATGGGGGGGGAGGTCTCCCTCTTCCCCCTGGAATAAGGTTGGCTACTGCTCACAGTGGGAGAGGTGGTGGGGTCTAGTCCACACTCAGCCATGGGCTCCCCCACACACGTACACACTGGATTGCTGTAGGAGTTTCCAAGGGGAGGGAAGAAGGTCTGCACTTGTGGGCGTTACTGGTGGGAGGAGAAATTGGGGTGAAATGCAATAACATTTTGTTGCTGCATAAACGATACGCATTGTGTGTCCGTTGGGATCAATGAGAGGATTGTAGGGAATCGGATCTCTCTTCAGTGTAAACCCTGAAGCAAGGACCCCTCCTCAGTTGCCTTGGACCTGTCCCTGCCTACCCAGGCCCCTGCCCCACCTCTCAGCCGGGGCGCCTTTGGCATGGAGGATCAGGAGACAGAAGATGCTCTGAGGGCCAAGGAGGGGTCCAGAGAGGGGGAAACCTGGGGTGGGCTTCTGGACACGAGGAGGAGGAGGAGGAAGAGGAGGAAGGCAGCTCCGTCCGGGTGTTGAAAGCCAGCCCCTGTCCCACTGCTTAGGGGTGGGGGGATACTCTCCACCTTCACCTTCTTGGCTGGTTTGGCCAACATGCTTCTCTTAGCTAAACTGGGCTAAGACGTTTGGCTCGGCGTGTCTGGATCCTGCCATTCCCCTAGCACAGTGGTTCTCAACCTTTTTAATGCCACAACCCCAACCGGTCGTAAGTCGAGGACTAAACCGGTCGTAAGTCGAGGACTTTCCCTGCCCGGGAGCGCCGCGCATGCGTGGTTCCGCCCCCTGCGCCGGCCGAGGCGTAGCTGGCAAGCGGCAGAGACGGAGCAGGCCGACCACCAGCTGGCCCAGCCCAAGGGAGGTAAGGCACCCGCCGGAAAAGGGGGAAAAAATGGCGGACAAAAAAAATGGCGACCCCCATGAAATGGTCGATCGACCCCAAATGGGGTCCCGACCCACAGGTTGAGAACCGCTGCCCTAGCATGAGGTGAGCCCAGCCAGAAGGTGGGTGATGGTTCAGGCATTACAGGCGAAACGAGCCCTGGAGTGGCCTTTTATTAGTCCAGCTTTAGGTTTCGTATCTGGTGAGAACCAGATGTTCCTTTGCATTGCCCGAGAGCTCAGGAGGGCAGGGCGTTCTCCCCCCCCTTTTTCCAGCTCCAGAGGAGCCCTGGGAGGAGCCAGGGAGCTTTGAGGTTGGCAGAGGTGGTGCCTTGTGGGGTTGAACGGGCAAGGCAACCGGGGGGGGGGGTCAAGCTGTGAGAGGTGCGGTTTGCCACATGCCTGAGCCATGTGTGGCCATGGTGAACCACGGAGCCTCCATTGGCAGGAAAGGGTTGAGCAGTTCAAGACGACCCCCGAGGGCTCCAGGGTCTTTGCGCCGCAGAGGACAGTCGGCTGTGTTCACAGCTCCCATTTTGCTCTCGTCAGCCCAGTGCTGAACAAGGGCGAAGCGCCTGGAGAGCCCAGATTTACTGCCCTGGCCCTGGGCTGCACCTGGCCCTGCTCCCTCAGCCATGGCCCACGGAGTGCCTGGGGGCAGGGGAGAAGCATTCAGGGGGAGAGAAGACCTCCATCCTCAGGATGGCACATTGGGAGGAATGGCATCCAGTAGCCCCGAGGACCACCGGCTTCCCTTGCTTTCCTTGGCATGAGGCTCCGATGTGAGGGACTTGCGCCTTCCCCATGAGGCAAACGTCCGAGAGCCCCTTCTCTGAAAGCCCACCCCCTCCTCCTCTTTCAGCTTCCCTGTCTCTTTCTTTCTCTCCCTTAGCAGAACGCCCAAAGACTCATGGTGTCTCAAGCCACGCATTCTTTGACCACGCCGGTCGTTTCGGTGGCCACGCCCAGCCTGCTGACCCAGGGGCTGCCCTTCTCAGCGATGCCCACGGCGTACAACACAGGTGAGACCCTGCCCGGGAAGAGGGAGGAGGCCGGCGTTCTCTCGTTGGGCTTCCGTGGCCCCTAGGAATTGAGACGCCCGAGCAGAGGTGGGAGCAGGGTCCCCCCCCTCTGAAAAGCAGGCACGACGCTGTGTGAGTGAAAAGTTGCCGTTGGAGGAGCTCAGCCAGGATCAAGGGACCTCTGTGGAAATCGTCAGTCCTCCGGGTCACGGTTGTCCCAGAGGAGCTTTTCAAAAGGCACAACTGGACTTTCTTTTTCCTTGAAGGCATTTCATGTCTTCTCATCAGTTCTGAAGAAGCGTCTTGGGTGAGAAGCGAACCGTCTCCAAGAAAAAAACAAAGGGAGTCCCATGATTAAGGGACCCTCTCCTGCGATGGCCAGCCTTGGAGCTTCTGCCCATCCGAAAGATTGTGTTTAGAAGCAAGCAGGGGGAGACCTTTTTTTCAGAAGGGAGGGGAAAACAGGTGCCTTAAGCATCTGCAAGGCCACTTTGCCTTTTGACAGTCTTCATTTTTTGGCTCCCTCCATTCTGGGAGGGATTTGAGGGGCCGGGCCTTTCCGTAGAAGCCACAGCAAGCCCAGCCGCAGCGGGGATGGTAGCTCCGTTGTGGAGCCTGGCAAGGGCCTGGGTGCTGTTGGGGAAAAGGAAAGCGCCCCACCTGCAAGGCCCACCTGGCTCAGGGGGAGGCTGGCCTTTCAGAGGGACGGGGGGGAAGGGAGGGGGGGCCTGTCCGAGGGGTTTGGGTGAAGGAAAGCTGTGCAACTGGCTGGGAAGGCCTGGGACCCGCCCAAGAGACCTGGCCCTTCGCTGGCCACCTGGAGGGAGAGGCGCCTTTCCCAGGGGTGAGTCACTCGTCTTCCAAGTGTGAACATCTCGCTCCCTCCGGCCGGCCGGCCTGCTTGGGGAGGCAGTCACCTGTTAATATTGTTGAGCGTTGTGTCATTTGGCAGGGTTTCACATAGCAGTGCAATCTGCTCACCCTTCCAGCCCCCCCCTCCCCCCAGGCGTTGGGAAGGATCCTCTGCCAAACAGACCAGTGACTCAGCCCCCCCCCTCTTCAGGGGAAGGGCTGGCACTGAAAAGCCCCCCAAGCTACATCTCTGCCCTCTGGCTGCATTGGGCTGCAGTGCTGTCAGTGGAGAAGGAGACGTAGCAGAGAATTCTCGGCTCAGTCGTGACTTTTGGGAGGATTAGACGGTTGTGTCTGTGTCTGTGTCTGTGTGTGTGTATCAGAAACTGCAGACTCCCCCAAAGAGAAGGGATGAGGTAGAAGGACCCAACCAAGAGGCCCCCAAGCATTCTGATGGCCCAGAGAAACCCTTTCTGACCTGCCTCCAGGGAGATTTTCTTCAACGATGTGGCTTCTCTGGAGAAGAGGGGGGGGGGGGTCCTCGGGTCCTTCCCTTCTCCCGTGAGGAGCCCCACCAAAGAGAGTCTCATCAGGCTGGGCTGCTGCTGCCACCCAGCAGTTTCAAGGTGGGAAGAGAAACTTTGGGTGTCGGAATTCATGCAAGGCGATGACAGGTCTGTGGCATGGAGAGTCTTCCCGCCCCGTAGCAGGCTGGGTGTGTAATAGATTGTGAAAAATTAGTTATGCAGAAAAACAGGCCCAAACTTCCTTCTTTCCCCATCAGAGCCTCTCTTCCTCAATCGGTGGTGGCTCGGGGGAATATATTCTTCCTGCAGAAAAGAGAAGCACCGACTCAAATCTCTTTGCTTCCCGTAGCTCTCCGGGCTGCCTGCCTGTCTTCCCTCTCGCTTTGAGGAAGGGGGGGGGGCAAACAAACCGGCCGGTTTCTCTTGGTTGGTTGGTTGGGCTCCCGTCTGGAGTTCTGCTTTATCTCACTTTGCAGCAAAAAGGCTCCTCTTTTCTGCTAGGGGCAGGAGCTACAGCTGCATCTGCAACACGTAGTAGAATCCTAGATAGGGAAGGGACCTTGGAGGTCATCTAGTCCAATCCCCCGGGCCAGTGCAGGTATCTTCATGCCCTCCTGGACAAAAGGTCTTTTCTTGAAAACCTCCAGGAATGGAGCCCCCACAGCTTCGGGAGGAAAGCTAACCCACTGTTTCTTGGGCAGGAGAAAAATAAACTCCTCCTCCCTCTTTCAAGTTGGGCCCCCCTCTCAGTAAAGCTTCCGGCCTTTTCTATTTCCTGATTTCAAAAGCTACTACTGGCCCAAACCTGGTTTATCCTTAATAAGCAGCCAGCTTGTCCCTTTATGTCCACAGATGGTCTGTCAGGAAGACTGCCGGCCTCTCTGGTGCTCTAAAGACAGCCGCATGCTTGGTTACAGTATATGGGTTCTTAGAATTTTATTTATTTATTATCCTTTATTTATCCATTCATTCATTCAAATTCTACTGCTGCCCATCTCAGCCAAGTGACTCTTACTATAGTCTAAAACTATAAAACAGTTAAAAACAATTAAAAGCAATAAAATAAATAAATAAATAAGATCTTGGGCAGGGCACAAGGGCCCGGTGACTAAAGACGCTGAGCTTGTCAGCTGGAAAGGCCGGGTTCAAGACCCAAGCTCTGCGCCGTGGGGCCGGCTCCTCTTCCGTGCCCCGTAAGATAAATAGATGAAGAGGTTCCACTTTGGTGGGAAGGGAACCGTGTTAGCCACAGGACCACGGAGAATGCCAGGAAGCGGAGACCAGCACCTCCCCCAAGAGTCGGACACTGTCGCCTGGACAGGGAAACCTCCACCTGGATCCCCTGGGACGACCAGTTTGCAGCTGATACTCGGACGTCTCGGAGGAGCACAGCTGCCGGACTGGAAGGAATTGGGGGCTGCGAGCAGCTCAGGGCCTTCTAGCTGCAGGATCGGCCAAATGCCGGTTGCTGCTTCTCCAAAGGCCGCCTTGTGTCTCCGGCTGCTTTGATAACGTGGAGGATCCAGGAGCTCGGCTGGCTGGCTGGTTCTCCGGGTGTTAGTGAGGGTGGCACCCCCCCACACCCCCACTCCCCCAAGGCTGCAAGGGAGGCCAAGAGGGTGCCAAGGGCGCCATCTAGCGGCCTGTCGTTTGAAAAACTATCTAGATCGAGGTCAACTGTAGAATTGCCAAGGCAAGTTCTGCATTTGGCAGACTGCGAACTAACGTGTGGGACCGCCGTGGAATAAGCCTTGCTACTAAGCTTAAGGTTTACCAGGCAGCAGTGCTAACTACCCTGATGTATGCTAGTGAGACCTGGACAGTGTACAGGAGGCACGTCAGGCAACTGAATTACTTCCACATGACTTGCCTTCGCAGAATTCTGAGGATCCGGTGGCAGGATAAGATACCAGATACAGAGGTCCTCTCCAGAGCAGGCCTATCATCAGTTTACACTCTGTTGATGAAAGCCCAGATGCGCTGGGCAGGCCACGTGGTAAGGATGCCAGACCATCGCATCCCTAAACAGCTCTTCTAGGGTGAGCTGTCTCAAGGAAAGCGATCGCACGGGGGACAAAAGAAGCGATACAAAGACACGCTGAAAGCATCTCTCAAGTCCCTGGATATCGACACCATCTCTTGGGAATTTTTGGCACATGATCGACCGACATGGCGTACCCTGGTTTACCAGGGGTGCCAGACATATGAACATAGAAGCACAATCTTGGCACAAGAGAAGCGAGCACTCCGTAAAGCCAGAGCTGCAAATGCTGAAGCAACAGTGTCCACATTTCTCTGGTTCAGTATGTGGCAGAACATTCCGTGCTAACATCGGTCTCATCAGCCATCTACGGACACACCGCTGATGGCCCACAATCCACAAGATGTCAAGGTCTTCATCGAAAAATGGATGGACGAACAACATTAGACCAGTCTTTCTCAACCTTGGCAACTTTAAGCGTAAGACTTCAACTCCCAGAATTCCCCAGCCAGCCTAGCTGGGGATGCAGCGAAGACAAGCTGTTGGGTGTCTGCTGATGAAGGAGCTGCATCCATGGCTGGATACATTTCTTGGATCCAGACTCTTTCTCTTATTTCTTCCTTTATTTAATTTGATTCAATTTGTGTGCCACCAGATTCCCAATGAACCCGGGCAGCTCACAATACTTAAAACAAGGGAAATTCAGTAATACCTATTTTTAAAAAAATTAAACAGATTGGATAGGAATGAAGCAAAGGGCCTTCACCCTCCCTCACCAAAGGCCTGGGACAGAAACCAAGTCTTCAAGCCCCTTTGAAACAACAGCAGGGTGGGGGCTGCCCACAACCTGGGGGGGGAAGCCTCATTGGAGAGGGCAGGGCCTATGGCAGGGAAACACACTTCCAGGGTCCCCACGGATGGCACCGTTTAATCGGAAGAACTTGGAGCATGCCAACCTGGCCAAAATTGAAGCAATGGGCAGATATTATGGGAGGCAGGGGTCCTTCAAATAAGCAGGCCCTGTGCCAGGAAGGGTTCGTGGGTAACTGGCACCTTGAGTGGCACCCAGAAGCAAACGGCCAAGAAGTGCAATCCACCCTGGGCCAGTTGGAATTTCTGGGCAGCCTTCAAGGGCAGCTNGGGGGGGAAGGGAGGGGGGGCCTGTCTGAGGGGTTTGGGTGAAGGAAAGCTGTGCAGCTGGCTGGGAAGGCCTGGGACCCGCCCAAGAGACCTGGGCCTTCGCTGGCCACCTGGAGGGAGAGGCGCCTTTCCCAGGGGTGAGTCACTCGTCTTCCAAGTGTGAACATCTTGCTCCCTCCGGCCGGCCGGCCTGCCTGCTTGGGGAGGCAGTCACCTGTTAATATTGTTGAGCGTTGTGTCATTTGGCCGGGTTTCACATAGCAGTGCAATCTGGTCACCCTTCCAGCCCCCCCTCCCCCCCAGGCGTTGGGAAGGATCCTCTGCCAAACAGACCAGTGACTCAGCCCCCCCCCTCTGGCTGGGGGAGGGGGGGTCTTCTCCTCTGCCTCTTCAGGGGAAGGGCTGGCACTGAAAAGCCCCCCAAGCTACATCTCTGCCCTCTGGCTGCATTGGGCTGCAGTGCTGTCAGTGGAGAAGGAGACGTAGCAGAGAATTCTCGGCTCAGTCGTGACTTTTGGGAGGATTAGACAGCTGTGTCTGTGTCTGTGTCTGTGTCTGTGTGTATCAGAAACTGCAGACTCCCCCAAAGAGAAGGGATGAGGTAGAAGGACCCAACCAAGAGGCCCCCAAGCATTCTGATGGCCCAGAGAAACCCTTACCGACCTGCCTCCAGGGAGACTTCTTCAACGATGTGGCTTCTCTGGAGAAGAGGGGCGGGGGGTCCTCGGGTCCTTCCCTTCTCCCGTGAGGAGCCCCACCAAAGAGAGTCTCATCAGGCTGGGCTGCTGCCGCCACCCAGCAGTTTCAAGGTGGGAAGAGAAACTTTGGGTGTCGGAATTCATGCAAGGCGATGACAGGTCTGTGGCACGGAGAGTCTTCCCGCCCCGTAGCAGGCTGGGTGTGTAATAGATTGTGAAAAATTAGTTATGCAGAAAAACAGGCCCAAACTTCCTTCTTTCCCCATCAGAGCCTCTCTTCCTCAATCGGTGGTGGCTCGGGGGAATATATTCTTCCTGCAGAAAAGAGAAGCACCGACTCAAATCTCTTTGCTTCCCGTAGCTCTCCGGGCTGCCTGCCTGTCTTCCCTCTCGCTTTGAGGAAGGGGGGGGGGGCAAACAAACTGGCCAGTTTCTCTTGGTTGGTTGGTTGGGCTCCCGTCTGGAGTTCTGCTTTATCTCACTTTGCAGCAAAAAGGCTCCTCTTTTCTGCTAGGGGCAGGAGCTACAGCTGCATCTGCAACACGTAGTAGAATCCTAGATATGGAAGGGACCTTGGAGGTCATCTAGTCCAATCCCCCGGGCCAGTGCAGGTATCTTCATGCCCTCCTGGACAAAAGGACTTTTCTTGAAAACCTCCAGGAATGGAGCCCCCACAGCTTCGGGAGGAAAGCTAACCCACTGTTTCTTGGGCAGGAGAAAAATAAACTCCTCCTCCCTCTTTCAAGTTGGGCCCCCTCTCAGTAAAGCTTCCGGCCTTTTCTATTTCCTGATTTCAAAAGCTACTACTGGCCCAAACCTGGTTTATCCTTAATAAGCAGCCGGCTTGTCCCTTTATGTCCACAGATGGTCTGTCAGGAAGACTGCCGGCCTCTCTGGTGCTCTAAAGACAGCCGCATGCTTGGTTACAGTATATGGGTTCTTAGAATTTTATTTATTTATTATCCTTTATTTATCCATTTATTCATTCAAATTCTACTGCTGCCCATCTCAGCCAAGTGACTCTTACAAGTCTAAAACTATAAAACAGTTAAAAACAATTAAAAGCAATAAAATAAATAAATAAGATCTTGGGCAGGGCACAAGGGCCCGGTGACTAAAGATGCTGAGCTTGTCAGCTGGAAAGGCCGGGTTCAAGACCCAAGCTCTGTGCCGTGGGGCCGGCTCCTCTTCCGTGCCCCGTAAGATAAATAGATGAAGAGGTTCCACTTTGGTGGGAAGGGAACCGTGTTAGCCACAGGACCACGGAGAATGCCAGGAAGCGGAGACCAGCACCTCCCCCAAGAGTCGGACACGTCCGTCGCCTGGACAGGGAAACCTCCACCTGGATCCCCTGGGACGACCAGTTTGCAGCTGATAACTCGGAAAACGTCTCGGGGGACCACAGCTGCTGGACTGGAAGGAATTGGGGGCTGCGAGCAGCTCAGGGCCTTCTAGCTGCAGGATCGGCCAAATGCCGGTTCCTGCTTCTCCAAAGGCCGCCTTGTGTCTCTGGCTGCTTTGATAACGTGGAGGATCCAGGAGCTCGGCTGGCTGGCTGGTTCTCCGGGTGTTAGTGAGGATGCCACCCCCCACCCCCACTCCCCCAAGGCTGCAAGGGAGGCCAAGAGGGTGCCAAGGGCGCCATCTAGCGGCCTGTCGTTTGAAAAACTATCTAGATCGAGGTCAACTGTAGAATTGCCAAGGCAAGTTCTGCATTTGGCAGACTGCGAACTAACGTGTGGGACCGCCATGGAATAAGCCTTGCTACTAAGCTTAAGGTTTACCAGGCAGCAGTGCTAACTACCCTGATGTATGCTAATGAGACCTGGACAGTGTACAGGAGGCACGTCAGGCAACTGAATTACTTCCACATGACTTGCCTTCGTAGAATTCTGAGGATCCGGTGGCAGGATAAGATACCAGATACAGAGGTCCTCTCCAGAGCAGGCCTATCATCAGTCTACACTCTGTTGATGAAAGCCCAGATGCGCTGGGCAGGCCACGTTGTAAGGATGCCAGACCATCGCATCCCTAAACAGCTCTTCTAGGGTGAGCTGTCTCAAGGAAAGCGATCGCACGGGGGACAAAAGAAGCGATACAAAGACACGCTGAGAGCCTCTCTCAAGTCCCTGGATATCGACACCATCTCTTGGGAACTCTTGGCGCATGATCGACCGACATGGCGTACCCTGGTTTACCAGGGTTGCCAGACATGAACACAGAAGGACAATCTTGGCACAAGAGAAGCGAGCACTCCGTAATGCCAGAGCTGCAAATGCTGAAGCAACAGTGTCCACATTTCTCTGTTCAGTATGTGGCAGAACATTCCGTGCTAACATCGGTCTCATCAGCCATCTACGGACACACCGCTGATGGCCCACAATCCACAAGATGTCAAGGTCTTCATCGAAAAATCGATGGACGAACAACATTAGACCAGTCTTTCTCAACCTTGGCAACTTTAAGTGTTAAGACTTCAACTCCCAGAATTCCCCAGCCAGCCTAGCTGGGGATGCAGCGAAGACAAGCTGTTGGGTGTCTGCTGATGAAGGAGCTGCATCCATGGCTGGATACATTTCTTGGATCCAGACTCTTTCTCTTATTTCTTCCTTTATTTAATTTGATTCAATTTGTGTGCCACCAGATTCCCAATGAACCCGGGCAGCTCACAATACTTAAAACAAGGGAAATTCAGTAATACCTATTTTTAAAAAAATTAAACAGATTGGATAGGAATGAAGCAAAGGGCCTTCACCCTCCCTCACCAAAGGCCTGGGACAGAAACCAAGTCTTCAAGCCCCTTTGAAACAACAGCAGGGTGGGGGCTGCCCACAACCTGGGGGGGAAGCCTCATTGGAGAGGGCAGGGCCTATGGCAGGGAAACACACTTCCAGGGTCCCCGCGGATGGCACCGTTTAATCGGAAGAGCTTGGAGCATGCCAACCTGGCCAAAATTGAAGCAATGGGCAGATATTATGGGAGGCAGGGGTCCTTCAAATAAGCAGGCCCTGTGCCAGGAAGGGTTCGTGGGTAACTGGCACCTTGAGTGGCACCCAGAAGCAAACGGCCAAGAAGTGCAATCCACCCTGGGCCAGTTGGAATTTCTGGGCAGCCTTCAAGGGCAGCTCGTTGCAGGAGCATCTTGCAGTAGTCAAGCTGTGCAGACAGGGCGTGAGCCAGCGGGCTGGGAACGCTTGGCCTGACCTTTCTGCTTCCTTCCAGACTACCAGCTGAGCAGTGTGGAGCTCTCCTCCCTCCCGGCCTTCAGCTCGCCCACCAGCCTGTCTCTGGGCAGTCTCTCTGCCTGGCAGCCACAACCACAACAGCTGCAGCCGCAGCCGCAGATCCCGGCCTCCCTCAGCAACTTAATGTAAGTGGCTCATCTGGGCCAGCCAGCCGGGCAGGGCGGCTCCCCCCTGGAGAATTTGCTCTCGGCCGAGGTGGGGCAGGGGGTTATTTTAAGGTAATGCCTTGAATGGGAGTTTGGAATATTTTAGACATGCCTTCCTTTGCTATTTTAGCTGTGGAGCTGGGTGGAGAAGGGAGGGAGGGAGGGATGGGAGAAATTAGGTAAGAGGGGGGAAAAAGCAGGAAGGAGGGAGGAAGGGAAAGATGAAGGAAGAGAAAAGAAGAATATTGCTAGATATTCTCAGTGAATTGCAAAAGCCCGTGAAAATAGGTGTTTCTTGAGGCACCCGAGACAAGCCGGGCTTCCCAGGGCTTGCAAAGGCTTGCCCTTTCTCTGAAATTGGCTGAAACCATGGCCTCCTGAAACCAGGATGGAGATTTTCCAGGTTGCTCCTCTCTGGGGTGGGGAAGGGCGGTGTGCGGCCATGTGGTGTGATGGTCCGCAACAGAGCCTGCCTCTTGAACCCCCACCTCCACTTCCAGCGGAAACTCGTTTCCCCCGCAAGGGCGCCTTGTTTGGCAGGTGAATTACTGGGTTGCAGGTCGTCCTCAACTTACGGCCAGTCACTTAGCAACTGTTCAAAATTATAATAGACCCCCCAGTTCTGAACTTCCAATGGCCATCCCTCCCCCCCCCACACCACTGCATTTTGAGCACTCTTTGGCAACTGGCCTCTGTTTGTGGCTGGTTGCCCTTTCCCACAGTCACATGACCACCGTCTGACGTTTTTGCCCAAAGCTCGGTTTCCAGCGGATGGGAAGGAAGCCATCTCGGAGTCCGGCCCTGCCTTCCTCGCCCCCTCACCCCCTTCTCCTTTCTCTGCCAGACAAGGAAGCCGTCTGCCGCACGCTGCTGCCGCCGCCGCCTCCATCTGCGCCGCCACCTTGACAGTCAACACCAGCCCCAGCATCAGCATCAAGTCGGAACCCGTCTCACCTAGCCGGGAGCGCAACAGTGGCACCCCGCTCTCCTCCTCTCCCTTCTCCCACCAGGCCCGCCACGAGCCCAGCGGACGCTCGCCCGTGGACAGTCTCAGCAGCAACGCCAGCTCCTACGAGGGCCCCCCCGAGCGGGAGGACCCCTCCCGGCCCGACTTTGGCTCCTCCCTCGGGCTCCTGAGACCCAGCGCCGAGGCCGAGGGGGAGAACCCCTCCATCAAACGCATGCGCTTGGATGCCTGGGCCACGTAACTGCCCCCCACGTGGCCCCCCCTTTCCTGCAGGGGGCTCTCGGCTCCCCCCCGTAGTTGTGTTGGGGGGAGTGGAAAAGGAGGAGGGAGGGGGGAGGGGAGGCATGGGGAGGGGGAGGGGCTTATTATCAACTGCCTGAAAAATAGCTTTAGGATTTTGTAGGCATCTGTTTTAGGACGAAAAGGCCCCGAGGATCTTCCAAGAATCGGCCTCCCTGAGTGGCAGCCACCTCTTGGCCCAGGGTCTGGGGCGATCGCTGGCTCCGCAAGAGGGTCAGGGTGGGGATGGGGCGGAGGTCTCCCTTTGGCCGCTTCTAGTCCTGATTGAAAGAAAGAGGAGAGTGCCTTTGGGGGGTGTCCAGGTGGCTAAGAGAGGAGACGGCAGGTTTGCGGCCCAGCATGGGATGGAGCCAGGGTTTCCTCCCAAGCAGCCGCTTTAAGCCAGGAGAGAAAGGGTTAAACCTGCCAGGGGGGGGGCAGCTGGAATGGGGTTACCAGGTGAGCGAAGGCTGGAGAAATGCAATAGCTTTTGAGGGTGAGGGAACTCTCCCCTCCACTCTTTCCAAACTTTTGATAATCTGGGGCACAGGGTTTTTTCCTTGGATAAAATATGGAGGCACCCCTTGTTTGCACGCTCCAGAACCCACAGAGACTTTCCCGGGTCCCTGCTTGTCCTGCCCTTGTCAGCTGTGCGCAGGCAGCTCCCTTCCGTGGCGGGGGGCAGGGCTGGGCCCATGTTGCACGGCACAAGAGAGCCCGTTGTGACTCTCCCTGGAGACAGCCGGGCAGCTGCAAGAGACATTTGCTGGAGGAGAGCTGGCGGGGGCGACGGGTCAGTGATGCCATTGTGGGGTGGGCCTGGGCCCCCCCATGGCCCCCCCCACATTTGCTGGAGGGATGAAAACGGCAAGACTTGCTTGGGGAGGGGGAGCCATTGGGACACCTTTTCACACACTGCATGGTTCACACTAGAGAGGATGCAGCTGTCAGAGCGTTTCTCGCCCTTTTCAATCCCCGGCTTGTCCCCTTCTTAGTCCAGTGAAAGTTTCACTTGTTTGGCAACCCTGTTGGAGAAGAGAGAGGGGGGCGGTGGAGAGCAGCCGAGCAATCTCAGCCATCGGGGGACCAAGAACCTGGGGCTCCCAGAGAAACGGGCCTGCTCTGAGGCGAGGCAGGAGAGGAATTTTGCCTCAGTATTTCTATGGAAAAAAAAATCCTAAAAAAAAAATAATATGCTGCCTTTTATTCAAGGGCATCCTTTTCCTCAGATACAAGTTTCTCAGCTCACGACCTGATTTTCTCAGCTCAGACGTTTAAGTGGAAACCGTGCAATGTGTGGAGGGCTCCTGGCCCCTTCCCTGCTCCCAGCACCCTGCCAAGCTGGCTCCCTCCATGCCCACCTCCCCAGCTGGCACCCGGACTACTTCTGAGCAGACCTGGCTGGGACTCTGCTGCCAACGCTTCCCCACTCCTGTTTGGGGCGAAGGGCCTGGCCCACCTAAGGGGGGGCCAGCAAAGCTGTGGGAGGGGGGTTTCCTTCTGCCCCCCCCCTATGTTTGCAAAACCCTGTGTCCCCCTGCTGGGATTTAAGGCGGAAAGGAGAGTGCCATTCGTTTGCTCAGGAATCTTGCATTCGTTGTTGTCGAAGGGCTGTTGGGGAAGCTCCTGAGGGGGAATCGCCACCCCCTAAAGGACAGGGTTTAGTTCCAAGTGGAAGCATCCAACCTTGGTTTGTAGATCTTGGTTTGTACATCATTGCTTTTGGTTCATCTTGATTTGCCTTCATTTGTGGCCAGAGTGTTTGAGCCCTGGAGGCTTGTTCGGATTCCGATGGGGTAGGTTGGCAGGAGGGGGAGCAGAGCTGGAGCCCCCAGCCCTGTGGAGCTGCAGTAACCTTGGGGGGGGGGCGTTAGCTTGGCTTCCATGTTTGTTTCTCCCATCCGTCCTTTCACCCACCTCCCCCATTTCCAATCTAGGTGTTGGATTATTTCCATTTTGCCTGGAGCTCCCCGGCAGGAGGAGGGCAGAGCTGTTCCGTCTGCTGAAGGCCAGGCCTGGCCTCAGAGCCCTGGGCACCAACAGGAGGGTGGGGCAGGAGAAGACCTCCCTTGGCTTTGTGAATGAGTTGAGTTGAAGCCAATGAATGTGATGAGCTCCATTCGGTCTGTCGCACAAAGAGGGACACGCTTCCCTGGGGAGGGCTGCGCCGGAGGCATATAGCTTTTGCCCAGGGCTTCGGGGGGGCGGGGGGCGGTGAGCCTCATTGCACTATTCTTGGGTGCAGAAAACGGGTTTGGCCTCTTGGCTAACTGCCTGGAGCCTCTGGCCACCAGGCAGAGGTTGGGGAGGGGGGGCAGCACGTCCAAAGAAGGGGCTGGAGAAGGTCCTGCCTGGCTCAGCCACTGGGCTGGTGGTTGAGGGCATTGGAAGAAGCCCAGAATTGTTCCTTTGTTTCTGTCCCTCTGAGACCCTCTCCACCCACTCTTTCACTGAGGGGTCTTGCAGCCCCTCCCTTTCGCTCTTCCTCCCTCCTCCTCCACCTCATTTTTTGAAAGACAAGCAAAAGAATGACAATCTACAAAATCAACCCCCTTGTTTGTATTTCTATAAATATATTTCTCGAGAGCTTTTAATTTTATTTCTCGTGTTCATCTGTACTGTTGACAGTTACATTGTGTATAATTTTTTTAATTTGAAAAAATGGCATTTGTATAGGGTTTTAGTTTTAAAAAGTTATCTATATATAAATATAAATATATATTATATATTTTCCATTTTTAAAAAGGGGTGTTGCAACGAAACACAAAATTGCACGATTTAAAATGACTTTAGTTGAAAATGCTGCAGTTTTTAGAGATGTGGGGGAAATGGAGCTTATTTATTCTCAAAGGCTACAAAAAGCGTACAATGCATGAGAGAAAACATTTACAAAAAACACAAAAAAAGACAAAAAAGTGTAACCTGAACAAAGTGTAGCGTTAAAAAAATTTAAACTACAAAAACAGCTAATATATTGTGTTTGGCTTTTGGTTTTTAAATGTTTCCTTTTTTTTCTTTGAGAATGAAATACAATAGTGTATATTTTCATATAAGAAGTATGCACTGATATGTTTAGAAAATGATATATTACTTTCTAAAAGCCTGGTTACTTAACCAAAGTCTGTTTCTGCTCTTTTCCTTGACTGAAGTCGGGGTGACCAGATGGTCCTCGGGGTGGGTAGGTGGGTGGGTGGGCGGCTGTCCGGAGAGCGAGGGCTGGGTTGGGGGGCGCCCCCTTCCCCCGCCTTTGCCCGGGGTCATCTCGGAAGGGAGAAGCGCCTTTTCCGAAGCGTTTCGCCGTTGAGCAGGAAGGGCCCGCAGGAAGGGCCAGGCCCCGGACTCTGCAGCGGCTTTTCCCCTGTCCTCCTCCAAGGCCGATCCTTCTTCAGGCCACGTCCTCCCTCTCTCTTTCTTTCTCTCTCTCCCCTCCCTCCTTCCCTCTCTCTCTCAGGGCGCCCCATCCCCGCTGCTGTTCCTGAGGGCCCCGGAGCCGCCGCCGCCCCCTTCGTCCCTTATAGGGTTGCCAGGTCTGCTTCCAAAAAATAGCGGACAAGCGGTGGGGGGGTGTTAAGTAGTAAAAAAAGTAGACTGTACAGCTTTAGATTACGTACCATTTCATCCTAAAGCTTTTGAATTTAAAAAAAATGTCCACTATTTTGTGAAAAAAATTAGTGAACATAATGTGAAAAAAGTGGACTGTCCACTCAAATAGTGGACACCTGGCAACCCTAGTCCCTTGGCTGCCCTCGGGGATGGGGATGGGGCGACCCCGCCCCGGGTAAAACCACGCTCGTTTTCTTGCCCTGCGTGGCCGTGAAACGGCGCTCAAAAGGGGGCGACGCTTTTCACAATGTGAAATAAAGCGGCCCTTTCCTGGGAGCCCCGAGCAAAGACCGCCGGCCCCGCTGCGGGTTCTCGGGGCTCCCAGAAGCGCCCCGGGAAGGGGCCCCAGGAGGGCCGCCCAGCAGCTCTGCGGGGCTCGCAGACGCCGTTCGAGGGGCCGCTCTCGGCGCGGCTCCGTCCAAAAGAGGCGCCGGGACTCCGCAGTGGCGCTTTTCTGCCCTGTCCGGAGCCGCCGCGTCCACGCTCGGCCTCTCTGGCCTCCTCTCCCTTGGCGGGCGGGGCCAGCCTGGGGCTGGTCTGGCGGGGGCGTCGGCCGCCCCGGGGCACCTCGTGGGGCTGTCCTTGGGGCGTCGGTTGGCCTTAAAGCGGCTCCTGGCAAAGAAAGGCCCGGCTTCCCTGCCTGGCCGAGGGCGCGGCCGCCGCCCCTTCGCTCACGGCCCGCCTTGACCTGCGAGCCACCCGGAGGAGGAGGAGCCTGCCTGCCTGCCTGCCTCTGCCATCCACCCAGCCTGGCCCAACGGGGGAAGCCCGGCTTCCCTCTCCCGCAGCCGTGCGCTGGGAGGGGGGGGGCTGGGAGGAATTCCCTCCGCCTGCCGGGCGCGGGGAGCGGGAGAAGCGTGGACCAGCAGCCTTTGCCCCCCCTGCGGCGGCCCCGAAGCCCCCCCCCTGAAGCGCTCCGGACACGGCGGCCGGTGGCTCGGATGGGCGAGAGGACACGGCCCGCCGCCCACCTGGCTTGCGTCCCCACCAGGGGTGCAGTCAGCCCCTTCCTCGCATTGGCTCGGGGTGGGGGGGTGGGGGGGGGAGAATGAGCCGGCAGGAAGAGAGAGACGTTTCTGCGTTTCTTTTGACTGGAGCAAAACCTGCGCCTGGCCTTTTCGCAAGGGTGTCGGGGAGCAGGGCAAGGACGCTTTAATAATAATAATAGTAAAGTTGGAAGGGACCTTGGAGGTCATCTAGTCCAACCCCCTGCTCAGGCAGGAAACCCTATACCATTTCGGACAAATGGCTGTCCAGTCTCTTCTTAAAAACTTCCACTGTTGGAGCATTCACCGCTTCTGGAGGCAGGTTGTTCCACTGGTTAATTGTTCTCACTGTCAGGAAGTTTCTCCTTAGTTCTAGGTTGCTTCTCTCCTTGATTAGTTTCCACCCGTTGCTTCTTGTCCTGCCTTCAGGGGCTTTGGAGAATAGCTTGACTCCCTCTTCTTTATGGCAACCCCTGAGATATTGGAACACTGCTATCATGTCCCCCCTCATCCTTCTCTTCATTAAACAAGACATACCCAATTCCAGCAGCCGTTCCTTATATGCTTTAGCCTCCAGTCCCCCTTTCACGCCCATTACCTGGTGTGGGGGTTTTTTTTGGGGGGGGGAGGCCAAATGGTCCTTCCAGCCTCAGCAGAGCTGGGTGTGGCTGCTCGGGTGCCTTTCCAGCATGGCTGCTCTCCCCGGCTCCTGGACCGGAGCTCAGCTAATTTCTGAGGGTGGCTTTCAAGCCTGAATTGCTTCTCGGTACAATTTGCTGGAGGTTGCCTTACAAGCTGGGTAGATTGGCAGAAGAATGTCAACCGGTGGAGCCCAGAAGCTGAGATGCTGAGATGGGTGGCTGAGAAGATGTCCTTTCGGTTGGCACGACAAGGAGTGGTGTGAGCTGTGCAGCTGCTTCAAGGGCTGAGACTGGGGGGGGGGGAGGAGAGCCAGAGGTCAACATCTTTGACCTCTAGGGCTAGGTCACCAAGGCCAGACAGGAGCTAGCAGAGGGGCTGGAGAGGTGGAAGGAGCCAGCTTTGAAATATTGAGGGTGGGACATATTTCTAGAAGGTAAGGAGTAGTTTGGTCTTAAAAAGTGGTGCCCTGGCCCCCTTTTTGCCCCAGACCAACTATCATGGTTTCTACATTAACCTGCCATTCAAGGTCACTCACTTGAGTTCCATCTCCCATCTCGAACAGTCACAGAGCCATGCAAAAGTGGAGTGACGGGGTTCCCACGGTATGCACAGGCAGATTCAAAGATGGGCAGACAATGGGCCTTTTGACGGGTCAGCTCCATGCCACCATGCAAGGCTGTTTGAGCATCCCCCAGACCCACAAGGGCAGTTGTGACAGGGGCATTAGAGATGGGGGTGAACCTTAATATATGTCCCCCTGCAGCCCACCTGCCCCCCCCCATCTCAAAGGCAAGTCAATGTCTTTGTATATGTTGCTGACCTCCATTGTAAATGGCGGGAAGAGTCACGGAACAAAATGGCTTTTCAAGGAATGTTCAGTTGCTGTGGGAGATTGCTGTGGATCAAGAGTCCCATTTCCCATCAAGGAATTTGGGAAATGGGGACTTGCCCAAAAAAAGGAGGTCGGGGGGGGGGAAATATGGGAGCTTTTTCCTTTGTGCCCTGCATATCCCATGAATCTATTCTAAAGATGAGAAGAAACAAAATATGTTATATATATATATATATATATAAAGAATCCACACCTGGGGTGGGGGTGATCTACAAATATGCCCCCCCCAGGAACTCAGCTTCCAGAAAAGGGGGCTTAATGGTAATCCTTTAATCCTCCTCAGACGCCCTTCTGCTGACAAGGAGCCTCTCCTAATTACACTCCTCCACCTGACTTTCCCACCAGCCCAGTTTCCCAGGACTGTGGAGGATGAGGGGGGGGGCGGGCAAGGACACTTTCAGTGCTGTTCTCAGTGCTGGGGGGAGGGGCAGGCTGTCCTTTAGTGAAAAGCAAATCCCTAGAGAAGAGCAGCTCCTCCTCCCCACCCTTAGATCTGCCCAGCCCATCAGCAATCAAAAATTTGCCTTTGATCAAATGCCTTCACTGCATTTAATGGATAGCGAGGTGGGTGGCATATATATTTAATAATAAATAAATTTAATGGTCTGGCAGCGGGACCCATTAAATAATTCTGTGTTTTTCAGAGTCTCCGAGACTCTGCTTCTGCCCCCAGTGGCAGAAGCAGCTAAACTTGTATCCTAGGACAGTGGTGGCGAACCTATGGCACGGGTGCCAGAGGCGGCACTCAGAGCCCTCTCTGTGGGCACGTGTGCCATCACCCCAATCCTAGGCCTTCAGCTGGGTTTTATAAAACCTTTTCGCTTTAGGCCTCCGCCGCCGTGTACAAAAAAAAAAGGTTCCATCAATCAGTCAATTTCAACTTCTCGCGGGGGAAAAAAAAAGATCTTGCAAAGTTGGAATTGATCGATTGAACTTTTTAGTCCCACCCAGTCTGCCGTAACCACCGCAGCCACGCCCACCCAATGGGCCACACGTACCCAATGGGCCACACCCACCCGGCACCCGACGATGCATAAGTGGGTTTTGGGTTGCAGTTTGGGCACTCGGTCTCTAAAAGGTTCGCCATCACTGTCCTAGGATAACACCCGGCCTTAGGATTGACAGGGAAGGCACCCAAGGGGCCGAGAAGTTCTGCCTTTCGGGACCAAACAGCAACGGGTGGGGGTGGGGGGAGAACAGTCAGGACTGGCAATGGGGGGAGCAGCCAGCCAGGCCTGGAGATTCAGAGGCGGGAGAGGTGGCCAAACTCAGAAGTGCGCAAGACACGGGATTCTTTGTGGCCCTCCAAGGAAGCGACAGTTGTGCTGAAGAAGCAGGAAGGGAAGAGAGGGGGGGGGGCTTTTGAACGGTGTTGGAGGAGCCCTTAGGGCAGGGGTAGGCAACCTCGGCTCTTTTATGACTCATGGACTTCAACTCCCAGAATTCCTGAGTCAGCATAGCTGACTCAGGAATTCTGGGAGTTGAAGTCCATGAGTCATAAAAGAGCCGAGGTTGCCTACCCCTGCCTTAGGGTCTCCTGGACCGCCAAGGAAACCAGCCGGGGGGGGGGTCGTGGAACAAATCCACGCAGGGGTCTCCCACAAATGATCGGGAGCATCTTGAGGTGAAGAGGAAGGGAAAGCAGACCGAGCGGAGGAGCGGAGGCCCAATCGGCCCTCCCCTCCGTCCTCCGGCCCTGCCGCCGCCCAGAACCGCTCCTTCCCGGAAGGCGCGGTCGGAAGGTGAGCCAAGCCAGCGGCTCTGGCTAGGCTGCTTCCCGCCGAGCAGGGCCGGCCCTCGAAGTCGTTGCGGAGGAATCGGCCGCGGCCTTTCGGGACGCCGCTGCTTTGAAGGGACGCCCCTGGCTTTCGGGATGCCGGCTGCCCGGTGTGTGACGGCGGCGGGAGAGGCGCAGCTCGGCCCTTCCTCCCGCCGCGAGTCTCGGGCCAGCGAGGCTCGGCGGGGGCAGCCGCTGCGCGGAGGAGGCCAAGCGGACCGCGGCTCCCAGGGCCAAGCGGCCGCTTCGCAGGGACGCCCGGCCAGCCTCTGTACCCCGCCGCGCCTCGGCCTCGCTCCTGGGAAGGGCAGGGCGCAGGGAGGCAGAAGCGCGCGGAGCGCTAATTCAACCCCCCCCCCGCCGCCACGGAGCCCTGCCCGGAGCGCCCGGCGCGTTCCCTCCCGTCCGGGCCAGGGAAGGGGACCGAGAAGAGGCGGCTGGGGGGGATCCCTCGCTCCTCCCTGTTCGGCGGCTTCCTGAGGGGCAGCGAAGGGGGCGTTGGGCGTGTGCCCGTGTGCGCGTGGGATTAAGTAACCGGGAGGTGGAAACCGGAGTCAGTTCGGATGAACTGCGGTGGGGGAGGAGGAGATTCCCGCCTCTGGGCTGCCTCAAAGCAGCCGCTGCCCGTCCAAGAGCTCCCCTGGCTGGGATCCAGCTTGACCTTCTCAGGCCCACCCAGCCCCTCCCGCAGCTGGTGAGACCAAACTAGACTGAGACATCTGGGCCTGGGGGGGGGGGCTTTTGGCTGTCCAGAGCCCCTAAGGCAGTGGTTCTCAACCTGTGGGTCGGGACCCCATTTGGGGTCGATCGACCATTTCACGGGGGTCGCCAAGCAAGGCTGCCACCATTTTTTTTGTCCGCTATTTTTTTTCCCCTTTTCCGGCGGGTGCCTTACCTCCCTTGGGCTGGGCCAGCTGGTGGTCGGCCTGCTCCGTCTCTGCCGCTTGCCAGCTACGCCTCAGCCGGCGCAGGGGGCGGAACCACGCATGCGCGGCGCTCCCAGGCAGGGAAAGTCCTCGACTTACGACCAGTTGGGTAGTCCTTGACTTACGACCGGTTTAGTCCTCGACTTACGACCTGTTTAGTCCTCGACTTACGACCGGTTGGGGTCGCGGCATTAAAAAGGTTGAGAACCACTGCCCTAAGGGGTTCCCCCTGGTGCAGATGCCCTTCCGTGTACATGCCAGGTGACCAAGTGTGGGGAAAGTTAGAGGCCAAGCCAAGGCCTTTTCTGCCTCCAAAAGGTGGTCTGGCTGAAGCGTCCCTGGGATCTCCCTCGCAAAGCCCCTTCCTCTCTAGAACATCACTCAAGGGACGATCTTGGCTATTGATCTTGGCTTGTCTGCTGGTGAGACCAGAAAGGCCAGCCCCCCCCCACACAGCAGCATCACCTGGAGCGGACGTGTGCTCTGCTCTCTTCACCACAACTCAGGCCACAGCAGAGCGGGGGGGGGGGCTCCTTCTGCATTTTTTTTAGACCTCTTCCCTCTTCCCCACCATCGGCCCTTTTCTCCTGGTTTGAAAGAAGCCCTCTGACCTCCCATGACCTTGACTTGGTGGTGGCAAACAGGGAGCCCCAAACTTCTCATTGTTTATGAGTTTATATAAAATCACCTCCCCATCTAGGAATTCACATCTGTCTCTCTGCTGAGCTAGGACCCTCCCTCTCTCCTCTGCTGCTGCTGCTGCGGGCGGCCCAAGAACATCTATTCCTAAATAACTTGGGAGAGGATTCTTCTCTAGAAGGTTTTAGAAAAGCAGAGCTTAACATTGTGCAAGAGAGATACATATTCTCTTTATCAAGATTTTTCTTTTTCTACTGCTCAAAGTGATATCCCATTAATTGCCCAATAGTTTTCTGGGTCTGACCTTGATTTTCAAGAAGAAAATGGTATTTACATTGGCCACTAGATGTCTTCGGCCTTTCTTTCCATTTTTCTTCACTCTTTTTTTTACTGAGTCAGTATAATATAACATTCTCTCATAAGTGCCTTCGGGAACATTGCAAAAAGAAATTCGATGTTCACCCAACTGAGGTCAAAGGTCAGGATCATCAAGCCACCACTGGACACCACCTAGCATGGCTCCATAGATCATCCGGCCAAATGAGGGGGGGTCCCGTATTGTGACTGAGGGCCTCTCTCTGTTCTTAGCTGCCTGACTAGCGGAGGGTGGGTGGAGCTCCTCCTTTGAGGAGTCCCCCCCCCTTCCCTCCAAGAGGCAGCAGGCTCTCCTCTGGGCATCTTCTCTGGCAGGGCCTGGTCTGGGCCTGGGATAAAGTCAGCTCTGGGTCATCTGAAGATACGGACGGACGACAGGTGAGGAAAGGCCATAACAGGTGGGGCTTGTAACCCCTCCCCCACCCCCTGCCCTGCATATAGTCTTAAGGGTGGCATTTAGCTAAGGGAACTGGGGTGTTTTCTCCTCGCCTGGACTGAGAAGCGTGGCCAGCTTGCCTCCTTCCGCCCTCTGCCCCTGAGAACTGGCCTGCCCTGCTTCTTGGCCAGACTGCTGGGCAAGGGATGCCGATGTCCCTGGGCCACTTCCAGTCCAGCTGGCTTCACTTCCCTGGTCAGCTTGCTGCCCTTTGCCAAAACAGTGACCCAAGGAAAGGAAAATTTGCCCTTGTCTGACAGCTTTAGCCCACCCCACCCGCCCCCATTGCTCCCCCAAACTCTTCCGGTTAAGTCTGTTGCTTTTCAGGAAGGTCACATTTACCCAGAGCTGCTAAAAAGTCCTGTTTTTTAGCTGGTTCTCTTCTCCCCCCCCCCCCCACCGTGAGTGTTGCAGCTCCTTCCAGGAACACAGTTTCTGTTCCAGGGAGATTGGAGTTTACGATGCAATAATAACATGGCAGGAAGTAATTTAATAACTCACATTACCACAACTGGCCTGGCTGTAAATTATGTTTGAAAAATTTCAGCTTCATGTGTGATTTTCCAAGGAAGAGCAGAGAAGAAGAGTTGGGGGGCAGTCCGGGGATTAGGTCCCCCTAACCCGATTTCCTGGAGTTGCTTAGGGCTAATCCCGAGGCGGATATGGGGGGAATCTGCCACTGGCCCATTTCTTATTTCTAAGAGAGTCCTGGGCGTCCACGGAGAGGCTTCTTCCTCTTGTGTTCCATTGTGTAACCACACAGCACACACTGACTGTGATGAACACTGCAACAATGTATACGTAGAATTGGCTCAGCATAGAGCTTTTATTTTGTGCATCTCCCCAAAAATATTCCACTGGCTTCAAATCTTTTTGCGCATGGAAAAACAGCCTGGGAAGGAAGAGGGATGCCTTTTGCCCCCCACAAGATGCTCAGTGCAGCCAGGATGCTTTCAAAGCCCATGATTGTTTCAGGGCAAGACCAAAGGAGGCTCTCCGTCCTGGGAGCGAGAGGGGGCAGGCAACCAATCCTGTTAAAATTCTGGGGGGAACGTGCAGTTCCTGTATAGAGTCTAGACGGCTGAGCATGAGTTGTTCCATTGTCTTAATTAACCATTTGGAGCCGCCTTGTAAGAGACAAAGCGTGAAGAAAGGGGAGCACCCGAATCAGGGGGCTTGATTAATCTTAGGAAATGCTCCCTACTGCTTTTGACGCCCCCTCCCCAGAGAGTGGCAGACCCCAGGAATTTTAGCTGAATTCCCTGGGAAAACGTCTCCCGGTCGCCCGGTCGACAGTGGAAGCTGGCTGGGAAGGTGCTGCGCAGATGGCGTCTCTCCCCCCCCTCCCAGCACCCCAGCACAGCCCCCTTTCTCTCGCCCAGACCTCTCCTTCTGATACACCAAAGTCCAGCTTTGGAGGGTTTATAAAGGTGGGGGTGCAAAAGAGGGAGACCATGACTGCCTTTGGAGAATTCAAAGTATTTTCAAATCCTATAATCTGCTTGGAGGTAATCAGCCTGTAGAAGAGGGTTTTATTCTGGCTACGTTCCCCCAGAGCGCCCACTTCCCACCGAGAGAGCAAGGCCTCACCTGACTGCCTTGAGTACCTGAGCCCCTCCTGGCCAGCGGGATCTTCATCCTCCATCCATGGTAACTTCACTCTGCAAATGGAAACTGCCAAACCTCTCTGTCCAAAAAACGTCCTTGTTTTTCTACCACTCACCAACATCCTTTGTGCACACAAAAAAAAAAACAAATTGCCATATTGCCAATAGATTCCATCTTAGGATAAGACTGGATATGCGTGTGAGATCCACAATCCCATCTACCCATTTTTCTGCATTTGAAAAAGATGAGTTAAACCTGGCTCAAAAACAGTAACTGTGAGAGGGACCTTGGAGTCCTAGTCACTTAACTATGAGCCAGCAGTGTGCAGCAGCAGCAGCCAAAAAAGCTAATACAATCCTGGGTTGTATAAAGAGAGGCATAGAATCAGGTTGTTCACCAAAGCACCAGAGGGAAGGACAAGAAACAATGGTTGGAGACTGATCAAAGAGAGAAGCAACCTGGAATTAAGGAGAAACTTCCTGACAGTGAGGACAATCAACCAGTGGAACAGCTTACCCCCAGAAATCGTGGGCGCTCCATCACTGGATATTTTTAAGAAGAGACTAGAGACAACCACCTGTCTGAGATGGTATAGGTCCTCCTGCTTGAGCAAGGGCTGGACTAGAAGACCTCCAAGGTCCCTTCTAGCTCTACTCTACTCTACTCTACTCTACTCTACTCTACTCTACTCTACTCTACTCTACTGGTGCAATGCAAAAACAGCCTTAATATTGATTTTGGATTAATAATGGTCAACATCAGCTCATACTAGCCGCATTATGTGAAAAAGCATTTGTTGTTTCCTGTCTGGACTTAACTGCCAATCCAACAAATGCTAAATGCCTCTAAAATCCAATTTTAGAGGCATTCATAGGGCAAGCTTAAATTACACTGTAAAAGTTGGTGGAAGCTCATAAAGAGAAACACAACATAGAAGAAGGAATTGTTTGACAACAATTAATCAGTGGGATAGCTTGTGCCCCAGAGTTGTGAGTGCTCCATCACTGAAGGTTTTCAAAACTAGACTGGACAACCGTTTGGCTGGATGGTCTTAAGACTCCTGCCTTGAACAGAAGGCTGGACTAGAAGCCCTCCAGGCTAGGGCTATAATAATAATAATAATAATAATAGTAAAGTTGGAAGGGACCTTGAAGGTCATCTAGTCCAACCCCCTGCTCAGGCAGGAAACCCTATACCATTTCGGACAAATGGCTGTCCAGTCTCTTCTTAAAAACTTCCACTGTTGGAGCATTCACCGCTTCTGGAGGCAGGTTGTTCCACTGGTTAATTGTTCTCACTGTCAGGAAGTTTCTCCTTAGTTCTAGGTTGCTTCTCTCCTTGATTAGTTTCCACCTGTTGCTTCTTGTCCTGCCTTCAGGCACTTTGGAGAATAGCTTGACTCCCTCTTCTTTCTGGCAGCCCCTGAGATACTGGAAGACTGCTATCATGTCCCCCCTTGTTCTTCTCTTCATTAAACTAGACATACCCAATTCCAGCAGCCGTTCCTTATATGCTTTAGCCTCCAGTCCCCTAATCATCTTTGTTGCTCTGATTCTATGAATTCTATGTTGCTCTGATTGCTATGATTCTATGAAAGTTCCTTCAGGGATACATATGGCTAGAATCATAGAATCCTGGAGTTGGGGGGGGGTCCTCAGTGCTCTCTGAGCTTGGTTGTTTACTTGCAGAGATTTCATTACCCAAACTAGGTAACATCATCAGGACTAGTAAGGAGTGTGGTTTACTCTCAAATCTGGTGATTTACCGTCAAAGCCCCAAACCTCTCTCCCTACCCTAATCTGTTTTTTTCTGCCTAAGGGGAAAAAAATCCTTACATTTGTCCTTCCTAAACATCCAGTAAGGTGTAACTAATATACTGTCGATGAATCAAGTCTCATTTTAAAATAATAAAAATGTTTAACTTTAAAATTCAGCCATTAAAAACCGAGTAGGGGTTTTAAACATTTTATTCCATTTTACGTTTTGGCACATTACCAGTATCTCTCAACAGTTTCTAGCTGCTTATAGAAATCAACTGTAGATTTGGTGTCTTCCAAAGCACTTCCCAATTTAAAAACAACAACATCATTTGAAAAGCTGTTGACTTGTCAGGTCCAATGTAAGAAATCCAATTTAAATATTATATGAAGAAATGCAGTTCAGATTGTTGCTGTGACCGTATTACTCCGGGGGGAAAACATGTCACCAGTCAGCAGTCCAATTCCACTTTTCAGAACCTGCCATCGAGAGCATCCAGCAGCTGACATAATAACGTATGTAGTTTTTTTACACAGCCCTACCGAACTGAAATAGAAGAATCCAGAGCCACCTTCTTCTTGATCATAAATGTCTCACAAAGAAAAAAAACACCCAGTTTCTGTTCAGGAAAGTTTTTATCTGCTCTCTTGGTATTTTCCCTTTTTGCCCAGAAGACAAGTACTGAGATTGTGCCATCCATCTCGGCTTCCACAGTCTGTTGATTCATAACATTCAAAAGGCATTCTGAATAATTGTTTTATCATCTGATGCAACTCCATATAATTTGTAAATTATATTAGGAATTCTTTTACAATATGTATGGAGCGCTAAACATTCCTGCACCAAAACCAGAGCAATGTTGCAGTGATGCCCTGAAGCAGAGGCCGCCAAAGACACCCGTTGCTCGGTGCCATTGGAGAGTTTGGCCCTTAGCAACCTCCTTCACTGATGCGGGGGTCAAAGAGGAATGTGCACTTATGAAAATACATTACTGTATTCTAGGTACCATTCTAGGGTAGATTTTGTTACACAGTCACTGACTAAACCAGAACATGGAACGTTTTCACCCCAGAGGGAGCTCGCCTGTCTCCTGGAGGGGTTCCACCAAGAAACAGGGCTTGTCCAGGCAACCTCTGGCTTTTCTTGCTTGGGTGGCACTCAGGTGTGGTGCCATGCATGAGTGCAGAAGCAGCTGGCTCAGGGCAACCCCACCAGAGGGGCAAACGGGGCTCCTTTTCTCCCACGGGAGAACAGGAATGCAGTGGACCTCGGGAGGGCGGGCTGCCTCTCCAGGGTGGAGGCTGGGGGTCTCCTCCAAGAGGAATGACTGGTGAATTTGTCCCAGTGGGCGAAGATGTGAGAAGCTCTTGCATCGAGTCTAGATTGCAGGGGTGGGGGGGTGGGGGGGTGGGCTGAGTTTCTGAAGAGTTCCTCATCCCAAAAAGGGTGTTTAATTCACAGATGCTCACTCTGACAGCTGAAGGACCCTGGAGAAGAAGGGCCGACGACTCCAGTTCTCAGGAGGTTCAGCGGGGAGAACCCAGGCTCAGCAATGGGGTAACGTCCATGTTGGCTTCATTCAGGTATCCTGAGAGGTATCCTGTGAAGTAGCCTCATTCCCAGATACTGAGGGTTTACCTTAGAAGATGGCATGGGAGGGGCACTGCCAGGTTTTACCAAGAAGTTTAGCAAGAGGGTGGCATATGCCAAGGGAGGCCTTAGTGTGGGGGTGCCAAGCAAAGGGAGTCTTCTGACCCCTGGCAACAGGGAGATGGATGCAGCGCAAACCTCGATGGACGGGGTGCCCATAATGCAGAGACCCGCGACAGGCTGATCATTATGTTACCTTCCACAGTTTGTACACAGTTCAGTCATTACACATTCATTTGGTTGCCGCGGCAGCCAGCAAAAGTCCCATTGTGTTCCTTTCCTGTTTTCCCCTTTCTCCCCCACCCAACCCAACCCCCCTCCTCACACCCTGTTTTATTATGATTGTTATTAGCATCTTATTTACAGTTTGACAGAGTCGCGGGATCCCTTACAAGCCATTCTGTGGCTTTTAATGTCTGGAAGAAAGAGGCCCCTCCGAGGCTGAATGGAGTTTGGGGACTGATTGTTTGACCAAATGCAAACTGTGGGGGCCATTTATTTATGTCAGGAGGAGAATAGGCTGGGAGGAGCAGCCTGTGAGCCAGGCGAGGAAGGGCAGGCTGGGAAAAGGCCCAGAAGAGCTGAGCAAGGCAACCGGCCATTCACCACCTCCCCCTCCCTCCCCCGGCCTCCGATGGCCCTGAACTTGGGGGAGTCCGAGAAAGCCCCATTCCCAGGCCTCTTCCTGCCAGGGGCCACCTTCCCTCTCCATGAGGAGGGCTTGTGGGGCTGGAGCCCCAGATGGGCCAAACCGAGGGCTCCCCACCTCCCTGCCTTGCCCAAAGAGGCGGAGCAGGGCCCTTGGGAAGGGGTGGGGGGAGAACCACTCATCAGTGGCCAGCCCTCACCCACTTTGCGAGGGAGGGAGGGGGAAACTGACCATCCGGCTCTGGGCTCCCTTCAAGTGAGGTGCCGGCCGACTCTCACCCGGGTCTTTTCTGCAGAGCTGGAATGCAAACTCCATCTTGTTTTGCACAAAAGGGGTCTTTCTCGTAAGACTTCCTGCTGCCCTTTGGACATGGAGACCAACCTTGAGGCAGCTTCATAATTTTCCACCTCTAGTCAAAGAAGCTGAGGGGACAAAGTCAGGCCAGGGAAAAAGCTCTCCACCCAAGACTTTCCTTTCTGGGTAAAACCAGCAACTGAAATCCGAACATAGTAGAGCAGGGGTAGTCAACCTTGGCTCTTTTACGACTCGTGGACTTCAATTCCCAGAATTCCTGAGCCAGCTTAGCTGGCTCAGGAATTCTGGGAGTTGAAGTCCACGAGTCATAAAAGAGCCAAGGTTGACTACCCCTGTAGTAGAGTGAAACTTTTCCACCTGGATCCCTGGGCTGCAAGTGTAGCTGACAGCTGCCACAGATAAGAATAGCCTTTTGGCAGGATGAGGCCACTGCAGGGACCGCACTGGAGAGGGTGAGGGACTTGTAGGCAAAACCCACAAAAAAGGTCAAAGGGTAAAAGGAGAGAAGGTGAAGGGGAGATGCAATCCAGGTCTCTCCAAGCCCCCCCGAAGACCTATTTTCTGTACTGCCCAAGGGTGGGGGGCTAGAGCCGCCAGCTGGATCCGCACTCGAGGCAAGGAGGAATCTCCTGGCCATCAGAGCTCTTAAGCAGTGGACCAAGCTGCCTCTGTGGTCAAGGGGCTCCTCGGTGGAGCTTTTCCAACCAAGGCTGGGCGTCCATTTGTCCATGAGGGGAGGAGAACTCCTGCCCTGAGCTTGGGGTGGAAAGGAGAAGAAAGACCACGAAGGCTCTGGCAGCCCTTGGCATCCATGACGACGTTGTACAGGGCAAATTGCGGCTTTTCACATGGAATGTTTGTCTCATTATTTGCAAACAACGTCACAAATCAAGGGAAAATGCACACACACAGGCACCTGTTCACAATCTCACACATACAGATATCAGTCTTCCATGTTCAGATCAAAGGTGCACAATTCTTGATCAGCATTGCCTAAATCAATGATGGCGAACCTTTTAGAGACCGAGTGCCCAAATTGCAACCCAAAACCCACTTATGCATCGTTGGGTGCCGGGTGGGTGTGGACATTGGGTGGGTGTGGCCCATTGGGTGGGTGTGGCTGCAGTGGTAACAGCAGACTGGGTGGGACGAAAAAGTTCAATAAATCAATTCCAACTTTGTGAGATCTTTTTTTTTCCTGTGAGAAGTTGAAATTGACTGATTGATTGAACCTTTTTTTTTGCACATGGTGGCAGAGGCCTAAAGCAAAAAGGTTTTATAAAACCCAGCTGAATGGCTAGGACTGGGGCGACGACATGCGTGCCCACAGAGAGGGCTCTGAGTGCCGCCTCTGGCACCCGTGCCATAGGTTCGCCACCACTGGCCTAAATCGAGGAGAAATATGAAGATTTAGAGAAAAGAGGGGCCCCTCCTGCATCGGAGCCCCCGTCCCAAGCATCACCTGGGGTGAAAAGAGAAGGGAGGGGGCACTGGCAGAGAAAACTTGAGTGGAAGAGGAAAAGAAGGTTTCACTCAGCCCAGGCACACAATGCCCTTCTATTCTGTGGATCATGGAAGCTAATCCACTTCACTTTTAATTGGCATTTGAACTAAGCCGATTTAAACCTCTTCACCTTCTCAGGAGACTCCTTTGCCCATTACTGGCTGGCTGGCTTTCTGAAATCTCTCTCTCCCCCCCCCCCCATTACTTTAGTGCCAAACAACAATCTGCCCTCATTACCATTCTGTCCCCAACACAATGATATCTTTGTATGAGGAGGGAGGGGGGAAGACCAGGAGGGGGGAATACCAAGCCAGCTCTGAAACAAGGAAGAGTTTTATGAATTAAGCAGGTCACTGGCAAAGGAGCGCTTTGCTGGGCTTCATTAACAAATGTGCTGTCCTGTTCACATCCCCCCCCCGCCTACAATTCCTCACTAACCATTTGCTCCATCCAGCCTTTGACAAGCTTCCAGTGGGGCTAGTGCCGGTGGGGAACCTTGGAATAACTCTGTACACAAAAACACACACACATGGCATTTACTAGTTTTCATAACTGACCGGGGGGGGGGGGAGAGAGAGAGACTGTGAAACGTTCTCTAGAACAGTGGTTCTCAACCTTTTTAATGCCGCGACCCCAACCGGTCGTAATTCGAGGACTAAACCGGTCGTAAGTCGAGGACTAAACCGGTCGTAAGTCGAGGACTACCCAGCCGGTCGTAAGTCGAGGACTTTCCCTGCCCGGGAGCGCCACGCATGCGTGGTTCCGCCCCCTGCGCCGGCCGAGGCATAGCTGGCAAGCGGCAGAGATGGAGCAGGCCGACCACCAGCTGGCCCAGCCCAAGGGAGGTAAGGCACCCGCCGGAAAAGGGTAAAAAAATGGCGGACAAAAAAAATAGTGGACAAAAAAATGGCGGACAGCCTTGCTTGGCGACCCCCGTGAAATGGTCGATCGACCCCAAATGGGGTCCCGACCCACAGGTTGAGAACCACTGCGAGTCTAGAAGCTAGCAAAATGGCCAGCAGGGTAACGCTTGAGCACCGGAACCCGAAAGGGACTTCCTGGCTGGGTGCCTCTTGGCCCCCACAGCTCTCCTCTCTCCCAGGGACAGAAGAAGCCCTTCCACTGCAACCTGTTCCCTCTTCTCAGCTGCACCTGCTCTCCCAGCGACCACCTGAGAAACTCGGTTCGGGTGCTGCTGTGAGTGCTGGCATCACATGGATACGAGAAATCGCCTTGCCAGGCAGTGGCCAAAAGAAGCTCCTCTCCCCTCCCCTCCTCTTTTCTTGGGAAGGTGTGGGGGGGAGACCATTGCTGGTGCTTTTGTTTTATTTCTTGAAACACCCCCCTCCCCATACATGGATTTGCCAACTGCAGTTAACTTTGGATCTTTGCACGAAATTTTACAGAAACTGCCTTAGGGCAATAATTTCGCAGGCAGCGAAACACACCTTTTAAAAATAATGGCGGTCTAAAAAGGAAGCCCGTTCTTCTGAAAGTGTTTCCTGGGACCAGCTCATCTGCCAAGCAGCTAGTTTATCACGGGTTACTCAGGATAAATGTTAGGCTAAGGGAAAGCAGATTCTGACTCCAATGAATGGGAGCTGGGAATCGTCCCTCCTGTGGATTTCTTAAAAGTGGAGGCTGGACAACCATTGACCAGGAGTGGACTCTTGCCCTGGCCAGAGGTTGGGCCCAAGTGCCTTTTCCAGCCTTCGGCTGCTTCAGGTCTCTCTTTAATGTGGAAAGAACACCGGCCCCGATGGACAGTTCAGCTGCTCCTTGGCCCGAGACTTCTCTCCACTAATGTGGGTCCGTCTGGTGGGCCATGGAAAAGTAGAAACTCTGCAAAAGAAATTCGCAGCTCACGTTCTGGAGCACCACACGGAAATGAGGCAAAACAAAGGCGATGCCTGTTGCACTGTGTTAGGTCAGCCCCTGATCTACCGGATTAGACAAAGTCAGAGAGAAGAAATCTCCCCATAGAGTCAGGCCAGCAGAGCTGAGTTTCGTTGCCTCCTTTTGTCTAGATTTGTATTCAGGGAGGGAAGAGCAAAACTGAAAAAGTCTTACATAGCCCACAAAATTGAGGAGGTTTGAATCTGACACACACCCACAGCAGGGACCAATGCAAGAAGCTGTTACACATTCAGACAAGGACAAGGACTCTGGTTAGTTTGCCATCGGGTAGAGAGCTGCTGAGGACCCCCTGAAACATCGGAGAGCTGGAAAGGCAGGGGAAGAAACCCACCTAGGGCTGGGATCCTTTCTTAAATAGGGCTTCTCTTTTGCAACCCAAAAAAGTGCAGAGAGGAGCAACAAATGTGGGCAGGGGCCTGGAAGTCAGATTCTAGGAAGAATGGGGCAAGAACTGGCCTTCTTTAGCCTCAAGAGGAAACCCTGAGGGAAAGCATGAAGAAAGTCTTCCACTGCTTGAAGGCTGTCCCAGGGAAAGGGGTGTGTGTGTGTTAATCTCCATGCACCGAAGGATAGAACAAGAACAGGCGGCCCGGGATGAGGGTGGGGGTAGAAGCCATAGAGGGAGACCAAAGTCAAAATAAGGAGGAATTTCCTAACCACGAGAGCTTTTGAAAGAGGCAAGAGTCTCCTGGAGTTGTGGGGGTTCACGAGAGATGCCCATTAACCACAATAATTTTGTTTGTAGAATTGGCTTCACAAGAAGGCCTAATTCACACAGCGTGCTAGAATAATGAACCATTTTACCCTAGTCTGGTGGCTATGCCAATCTACCATTGAGGAGGACCTTTGCTGACACTGGGATGGAGCCATTGCCAGCCTAGGTATCCTGGGCAATGCACCCGTTTGTGCGCAGACCCCAAAGGAAACATCACAGTAACGTCTGGGGAGCAAAGGGGCTCTGGGCCCCAACTTGGGCTGGGCCACTCAGGCCACTGGAAAACGGAGGAGACCCCAGAAGCTGCTCAGCCTCCACCCCCACCCACCACCCCGGCTCAGGGGGAGGCCAGAGGCGTCGGCCCCTGGGGGAGGCTCTCGCTGGACCCTCTGAAAAGCAGACCTCCCACCAGGCTCTCGGTACCCGGCTTGAAGAGTCGGCCATTTTACAGAGGCTACCTAAAATGGTAGCTGCCCTCGCCCTGCCTGCCTGCCTGCCTGCCTGCCCGCCTTCCCTCTCACCGCGCCCCGCCGCTTCCGAAGGGAAAAGAGGAGGTCGCAGGAGGGGAAGCAGCTGGGAGGAAGCGGCCAGAAAGACGGGAAGGCTGAAAGGCGCCTCTTGTCTTTGCGCGGGAGAAAGAAAAGCCGTTGCGTACTGAGGCTGGGATGGCGGGGAGAGGAAGGCCGGCCCCGGGGAACTGGAATCTTCCCTTTTGTCTTTGCCGAAGCCCCCTCCCCAAGTCGCCCGCCTTGACTTTTCCCACAGAGGGAGCCAACAATCGGGAATGCAAATGAGGGTTCATTATGCAAATGTATGCAAATCAAGTTTAACTCTAAAAGGAGGAGGAGGAAAGCGGGCCCCAGAATTCCTAATGAAACGTCCCTTTGCTGTCTGCCGCGGTCGGGGTGAAAAGCGCCGGTGTCTGCCTTTGGCGGGGGGGGGGGCTGTGGCTGGGGTCGGGGTGTGGGGGTCATTCATTACTCCTTCGTCGAGAGCCGAGTATTCCCACCCTTCCTTGCCTTCGGAGAGCCGCTCCGTTCCCCCTGGCCACTCCCGAACTGGCACAGGCCGTTCGTTAGCAGGAGGAGTTGCCTCCTCTCCGCCACCCCCGCTTCCTGGGAGGCTGCAGCGCCGAGGAGGGGCTGGCGCAGGGGCATGGGTGCTGCCTTGGCTATTCTGGAGGACGGACGGGGCTCTCGGGGCGCTGCAGGGACAGCGGCGCAGGATGGGGCAAAAGCTGAAGGGCAGCCGGGGGGGGGCATATCGCTGCACAACTGATTTCTTGCAGAGAAAATATCGAGCCTCGGCTTCCCCTCATAATGCATCGGCAATCCAGTGCTATCTAATGCAGAAGAGATTCCCCAACTCTTTCTTTTGCCTCCAGAGAGCAAAGAAGCCTTTTCCCCAAACAGAACAAGGTAGAGGTCAGCCATGTCTCCCCGCTGAAGGCAAGGCCCCCTCCTGGGAGAAGAGTCGCCAGGCACAGCACCGGAGGCGCAGCTGTTCAGGACGCCCAAATTTGGGCCAAAGAAGAACCTTACAGCCGTTCTCAACTGGCATTAATTTTTAATTCCAGATTTTGAATTGATCAGGTTTGGCTTTTCCCAGTTTGTGGGCTCTATCAATTTCTGGGCAAGGATGAAAGCATCGGCCTAGGGGTGGCTCCACCTGTTCCCAGCTGCCTGGTGCTCATTTCTCCATCCTTCTCGGTGTCATGCAGAGAATCACACTGGGTAAAAACCACACTGGGGAACCCCTCGCCACCCCCACCCCCCAGCTCCACCCATTGAACCAAGTCTGTCAAAGACCTCACACAACTTACTCCAGTTTTAAGTTGGTTTCGGCTTTTCATAGCTTAGTGCACTTTACAAACCAGCCCCTTTGGCCAACTTATGGCCTGCCAGAAAGACTGCAGTGGAGGGAAAAGGCAGCTGGTGCATTTGGAGGTTTCCCAGGTATTTTATTCCACCAGGAATCTGTGGGGCTGTTTGTGAAAGTAATTCTGGGGTAAGGAAAGTGAGTTACATTCAGATGCTATTGTCTTCCCTCATCCACACAGTGCAAAGTCTGGAAACACCCAACATCTGTTTAGCTACAACACTTTTAAGGGAATATTCCTATTGTTCAGGTGGGCAATTTTTTCAGCATCAGTTGCCCTGAATAATCACCAATACCTGCATGAAGTGGGCAAAGAGAAGCTTAGTTTTTAAAGAAATCTGGGCAGGAGGGTGAGGGTCCATTATGAAACAACCGTTCTGGGAAAGAGGAGCCCTCAAACATTGTGCCACACAAATTAGCCTGTAAGATGCCACTGTAAGGTCCTTTGTTTCCAACTTCTGTGATGGCAAAAAGTTGTTTCCCCAAGGTTCATGTTTCAGAGCAAACCCCCCCACCACGCAAAGCACTTTTCAAGGTTTCCAGATGCAAATCCTTCAGCTCATTTAGTCAGGTGGTCTCTCTCTCTCCCCCCCCCCCAGGCATTTGGGCTGCAAACATATCAGAAGCTGCAGCTGAGCAGGTGTTTCTGCCTAGTCTGGCAAGCACCAAATCCAGCAGTCAACAAGGCCCCAGCCCCTCTGAAGAGAAGGGGTGAAAGGAGACCTGGAGCCAATGCAAGAAAATAAATATTTGGTAGGAGAGAAAATTCCCAGTCCTGGCAAAGAGCACTAGCGAGGCAGGATCTGCCTGAATTATGCAATTTCAGAATTTCAGATACGACTGAATGTTAAACTGCCACGTATTTCCTAGGAAGCTCAATTCTCCTGAATTATGGAGTTATTTTGTTTGAGGGGTGTGGTACCCCCTCATTCAAAAAATAAAATACAGATGGGAATAAATATATAGGCCCAAATTAAAAAAAAAATGGAAAGAGTGTTTATGGCTCTCTTTTGCCGTGATAACCCAGACTGTATCCCCTTGCACATCCGAGAGCCAGCCCAAGAGAGGGGCTCCCCAAGATTCGCCCGGAGAGAAAAGGCAGCCAGGCCTTCCCCTCTGTTCACTTTTGGGGTAGCTTCTGAGAACCCTCAGAGGGCTTCCCCCAGCCAGCTCGGAGGGGGTTAAAAATGGGACTGCCTTTCCACAAAGCAAACCAACCATTTCAGCACTGTGGACAGAGAATTCGCCTGAAAGACATCCAGAACTTGATACCTTTGCTACCGTCCCTCCCTCACCATCCCGTGGATACGTTTGGTGCCCCGACACAGAGAAGCCTCCGTCTCAGGAGCCAATCTGCTCAGCTGCCTATCGTTATAATCATTGCCTGCCAAGTATTCTGGCAATTTGATTTTGATTCTGCTTTCTGGAGAGAAAGGGGATTGTTCTGCTTTTAATATCAGAACATGGCTGGTGTATTCCCACATTCTCATTTCTCTGGGCCAAGCAGACTGAACTTTTTTGCTTTTATACATACCCAACTCGACTCACCTCTGAGAACAGAGGTACTGGAGGATGCTGTGCTGGACAGCCAGCTCTAGCGGCATTCATTTAAAGAAAGTGTTTTTTTTTAATGTTTGATCTCATGATTAGTATTTTAAAACAGCTACAACTCAAAACGTTACTGCTTTGAAAAAACCCCAGAGATCTCAGTTCCTCAGAAATAGGATGGGGACTCTACCCCTTAAGAATGACAACTCCCAGGAAAGCCATTTCTCCCCAAAACAAAAATGTTGGAGAATGCATGAGAGAGGAACGGGGGGGGGGGCGAGAGGGAAGAGGAGCAGTAAGAAGCGAGACAATCCCATCCCAAAAAAGCAGAGCAATGGGAAACAAGCAGGCACTTCCAGGACAGGTAAAGAGCTCCCCACCCCCTTATCCCAGATGGCCCTGCTGCATTTTGTATCCAGAGGAGACCAATGGCTGCGTTTCCTCTCTGAGCTGCCTCCCGGCCCTTTTTTTTTCCTTGTCTCTTGGCCAGCGGAGACAAGTGCAGGCTGCCCCTGACCGAATCTGGATGCAACAGAGAGAAGAGGAAGATCCAGGAAGGAAATGGAACCCATGTGTTTGTGGGGGGATCTCTCTTCCTTTCACGCCTCCCACAAACACGCAGCAGTTTTGACTCTTCTTCCTTAAGAGACCCTCCAGGCTGTTCTAGAATCTTTGGGGTTCTGAACCGCCATGGCACCTCCAGATTTCCTGCAAAGGGCCGGGGAAACCCAGGCAAGATGACAGCCACGGCAGGTACCCCAGCTGGTCATTTTGAAAGGGTCTGATCGGTGGGATCAGAAGGCCCCAAAGAAACCCAGGGGGGAAAGTCTGTGAGGGGAGCAGGTTCACCTCTGGCCCCCGAAGTCTGGGCTGGGTCCCCCTTTCTGGCCCTGCCACTACAAAATACTGGACAATTTATCTCAACCCGTAAGATGTTAATCAATGTGAGGAAATGAATTAATGCCTTCATCTAGGCAAGGATTCTTTAGCTGCCAATATGAGAAATGTAACACGTTAGATCCATGTAGATCTATTCAGCTTAATATTTATTTGTTAAATTTATATGCTGCCCATCATTACCATTCAAGCAAGAAAGTAATTTACTGGGTGAGTTATGGACATTTAGTCTCGTGGCACCAAAGCCAATAGAATTATTTGCTGATTCTTCTTTATAAAGAATCAATAAAATTAAGAGGAAACGCTCGGTTGGTATCCCGGCTTGCACTCGTTGAGGTGGTCAGGAAGAGGGGGGATGTAGAAAGGGGAAGGAGGAAGGAGGAGAGGTTGTGGGTCAGAGGTAGGAAGGAAAGGCAAGTGGATGAGGGCGGAGGCAGGTCGGGAACTGCTGAGCGTTTCTGATAATGTATTGAATTGGATTGTTTCTTTTTGTGCATGTTTGTGTTATAAATGCATCATATTACTTATTGTTTAATTATAAAAATTAATAAAATTTTCTTATTAAAAAAAAAAAGAATCAATAAAACAAACTCAGTAAATGGAAATATGAGCTTAACTCTAGCAACCAATCTGGGGCAATACACAAAGGATTCCCAGGTAGGAGTAATACCCAACTAACAGGAGAAAGTAAGAAAGGGGATCCCGCTTCCCGCAGGCGCTGCGCCCGGGCCTGGGTATCTCCTGGCAGGGCAGCCTTTCAACGGGCAGAGGCACAACCGGGAGGCTCCCGCCTCTCCGCGCCATGGCGCTGGCCTCCAGTCCGGGCTGACGGCGGCGACGGCCAGACCGAGCGGCTTCACCTTCCCGGCCGCGGGAGGGATCTCTTTGCCTGGCTGGCTGCGCCTGACCGAAGGCCCCACGCCGCCCTCGGCCCGCCGCCCGTCCCACGCGGGTCCCGAACCGCCTCCTCTCACCGATCCCGCGCGGTGGCCCGCAGAAGCGGGCAGGTTTCGGCCCCACTTCAGATTCGCCTTCGGCCTTCTTGCTTCTCTTCCCCAGGCGTGTAATGGGGTTGTTTTTACTTTCGGTTATCTAGCTTTATGAAGACTTGACCCCACTCATACAGCTAGATAACCAAAGATAACAACCAACCCCTGGAGGCAGCCTTCTTGCTCTCCGCCTCCGGGAGGGGAGGGAAGCCGGGATGCCGCCGCCGCCACCGCCACGCTCACCTCCGAGGCCGGGAAGGAGGCCCTCCGAGCTCTGGGGACGGCGCGGGCCGCCGGCGGACGTTCGGGGCCAAAGTCAGCGGCGCAGACGCCTCCTCCTCCCCCCTCCCCCCCAAACGCGAGGCGAGGCTGAGGGAGGGTCCTGCCGGGGGAGTCGCGAGGGAGAAGCCGCTTCGCAGGATGAAAGGCGTAAAACCGGCGGGATTTCAAGGCCTGCCCGGATCACTCGGGGGGCTTCTCAGGGGGCGGAACGGAGGTCTGGACGGTTCACTCCAAAGCCCCCGGGGGCTTCTCTCTCTCCCTGGGCTCTTTCGGTGCACCTGCCCGCCCGCTTCTCCTCCAAAGGCGCCCACCACCAAGGCGCTGGCAGGGAGGAAGCCCGACGAAAGCTAAAGGAAAGGAACTGCCGCCGGGCCGCCCCGGAGCCCCATCCCGGAGGATTCAGGAGCGGAGGAAAGCAGCTACCACCAGGCTGTCCGCGGTGCGAGGCACGGGGAGGCTCGGCAACTTCATAACCACGGCACCGGCTTCCCGAAGGAGTTGCCCAGCCAGGGCCCGCTTCGCCCCGGGGCGGCTGGGCCCGGCGGCTCCGGGACGCCCTTTGCGGCTCCTCTCCGCAACGGCGGCCTCCGGAAGAGCGGGAGGGCCGAGGGCGTCGGGGTGGCCGGGGAGGCAGCCTTGGCTGGCCGATCGGAGTTCCTGGGCAGGAGACGGAGCCGGGCGAGACGCGCGCCGTCCACCGAGGATCCTCGCGGGGCCGCCGCCTGCAGGAGCCGCCGCGGTGCGCACCCAGAAGCGGAGCTGGGAGCTCCGGAGCCCCGAGGGAGAGGCCGAGGGAGGAACGTCCCCGTCGGAAGAGAGCCGCGTCCGGAAAGGCTCCCGAAGGCCGAGGGTGGCGCGGGCTCCGTGGGCTCCGTGGGGGCCGGGCGGGGCCGCAGCCGCTCCGAGCCCCGGCCGCCCGGCGGCGAAAGAAGCCCGGGAGGGGGACGCCGCGCCCGGCCTCTCCGTTCCTCGCCCCCGCCCGCCCGCCGCCGATTGGCTCCGGCCCGCTGACGTCAGCGGCCCTGAGGCTCTCCTCACCGGGCGGGAGAG
>NW_015387238.1:158368-159696 GCF_001527695.2 Protobothrops mucrosquamatus | reverse complement strand
AAGGTGCCGGAGAGGATGGGGTCGCCATTCAGGGCTGCTCTTTTCGGGAGTGGATTAAACCCCCAACATCCCAACTGTTGAAGGGTCCTCAAAGGCACCTTGCATTTTCCGCATCAGAGTAGTCTGTAGTCTAGGCCAATAGGTCCACCAGGAAAGAAATTCAAATAACTGAAATAATTTATGGGATGATATTTCAATACATGAATGTGCGAGGGTCACACTTTGATGACTGACATAGGTGTGATGCACCTTCCCCCGGAAGTTGTACTTGAAGCTAGCATAAAAGTAAAGACAAATTTTAATTTCACAGACCTTTTGTTCCATAGAATCACACTCTATGGATTTAATTATCTCCCCTATTATTAAAAATGATAGATTGGTAACAATTTTGGGTGCCATACCTTTTGGGTATCCCCATTGGGACCCTCGTTTTTCTACCAGATCCCTGAACTGCCCCTCTCTAAAGGGATTGGAAACAAAATACCGCCCAATAGATCCACATTTCACAACTGTTTTATACACAACAGACCTCCAATAACTCACATTTTGCAGCAGATGCAGATCACATCTGATTTTCTATCAACATTTGACATATTTTATCCTCAACTTTTGCATTGCCCTCTAAATTCTCAGCAGATGGGCAGCCTCATCGATCAGCAGCCTGCAGGAACTGGTGGCCGCCTGTCAGTTTACCTGGGTTGTTCAGCCTGAAGCCCTGAATGATAAAAACACTGCAAGAAAACGGCTACTGTCCACCCCCACAGCCCCACCTGGAGCTATTTGAATCCTCGGTGGCCAAAGAACATCACATGAGTACAACATAAAGTGGTAAAGGTTCAGCCACAGAGCTACAGGGCTGCAGGGGAGACTGGATTAGTCTATCAAAGCACTCTACAAAATCCAGGGTTGGAGGGTGGGGAAAGGGTTGTTGTTGTTAGTTGCAAAGTCTTGTCCGACCCATCTCGACCCCATGGACAACGTTCCTGCAGGCCTTCCTGTCCTCTGCCATCTTCTGGAGTCCATTTAAGCTCACGCCTCCTACTTCAGTGACTCCATCCAGCCACCTCATTCTCCGTCGTCCCCTTCTTCTCTTGCCCTCAGTCTTTCCCAGCATTAGGCCCTTCTCCAATGAGTCCTTCCTTCTCATTAGGTGGCCAAAGTACTTGAGTTTCAACTTCAGGATCTGGCCTTCTAAAGAGCAGTCGGGGTTGATCTCCTCTAGGACTGACCGGTTGGATCGCCTTGCAGTCCAGGGGACTCGCAGGAGTCTTCTCCAGCACCAGAGTTCAAAGGCCTCCATTCTTTGGCGCTCAGCCTTTCTTATGGTC
>NW_015387238.1:149671-157306 GCF_001527695.2 Protobothrops mucrosquamatus | reverse complement strand
CCAAAGTACTTGAGTTTCAACTTCAGGATCTGGCCTTCTAAAGAGCAGTCGGGGTTGATCTCCTCTAGGACTGACCGGTTGGATCGCCTTGCAGTCCAGGGGACTCGCAGGAGTCTTCTCCAGCACCAGAGTTCAAAGGCCTCCATTCTTTGGCGCTCAGCCTTTCTTATGGTCCAACTTTCACAGCCATACATTGCAACTGGGAGAACCATGGCCTTGACTATACACACTTTTGTTGGCAGGGTGATGTCTCTGCTTTTTAGTATGCTGTCTAGATTTGCCATAGCTTTCCTCCCCAGGAGCAAGCATCTTTTAATTTCTTGGCTGCAGTCCCCCTCTGCGGTGATCTTGGAGCCCAGGAAGATAAAATCTGTCACTACCTCCATTTCTTCCCTATCTATTTGCTAGGAATTGAGAGGGCCAGATGCCATGATTTCGGTTTTCTTAATGTTGAGTTTCAAGCCAACTTTTGCACTCTCCTTCACCTGCATCAAGAGGCTCTTTAGTTCCTCTTCACTTTCTGTCATTAGAGTGGTATCATCTGCATACCTTAGGTCAGTGGTGGCGAACCTATGGCACGCGTGCCAGAGGCGGCACTCAGAGCCCTCTCTGTGGGCACATGCGCCATGCCCTGGAGATGGCAACTGTCCCTCTTCAACCAGATGCCTGCTAACTCACCAAGGTTCCACATGGCCGGATGCATCCCGGCACGGCTGGTTTCCCTGCCCCGTCCCATCCCTCCTGGCCTCGCATGCTCTCCTTTTCCCCGGGCACGACTCACTACATCGCCTCCTCAGCTGTCGGCCGTCTGTCCAGCTCAGAGGTGGCTTCTTTGAACTGCTGGTGGTGGGTTGTGGAGCCCCAGAATGTGCCAGTTGAGGGGCCGGCAGGCTGTGGCTGCTGACGAACACCATCAGCCCCCATACAGACGCTGGCCTCTGTGTGCGGGGGCCGATGGTGTCAGGCAGTAGCCACCCTGGCCCTTGCCTTGCCCCATGGCAATGGCACCCCCATCCTGCCTCACCTCACCCTGCAGGACGAGCCTCCTGCCTACCACCCCACCTGCCAGAGACCCCCTGGATCTTCCCCAACCCTGCCCACTCCCCACAGGTGTCTCTCCCCACGAGCAACATTGAGGTGACCACGCCCACCTTGGCCACACCCACCCAATCTGCCATGACCACCATAACCACGCTCACCTGTCACCTGGAGATTTGGGGTTTAGGTTGCAATTTGGGCACTCAATCTCTAAAAGGTTCGCCATCACTGCCTTAGGTTGTTGATATTTCTCCCGGCAATTCCAACTTTTGATTCATCTAGCCCTGCCTTTCTCGTGATGTGCTCTGCATATAAGTTAAACAGGCAGGGTGACAGGATACAGCCTTTCTGGACTCCTTTCCCAATTTTGAACCAACCAGTGGTTCCGTGTCCAGTTCTCACTGTTACTTCTTAACCCGCATATAGGTTTCTCAAGAGACAAATAAGATGGCCTGGTAGTCCCATCTCTATCACTTCAGCAGCCAGTGATCAACTAATGTATGGTGGTCATGCCATTTTAGTCTACCTTGCAGTCTGCATGTGTACGTGGGTTTATAGGAGGGAGGAGGTCAGATAAAAACCGATATAGGATAAACAATGCTTTGGAGATTCAACTGGCTGAAACACAGAGACAACAACACAAGGAATGGCCTGGTTGGGTCCATGCACAGACTGTCTTTGGGCCCCCTCCACCCCCAAAGTCGGGTTTTGCATTCCTTCTGCCCCCAGGCCTTGTCCCACTGAACCACCACAGCCCTGCAGCAGCGTCTGCCCATTCTGGCAGCTCTCTCTAAGTCTGCTCCTTCTGGTTCTTCTCACCAGCACCGCTGGCTCCCCTCGGCCTTCAAGGCCTTACGAGCTGTGTGGGAGGGGCGAGGGGGCAGCCGTGCCTGAGATCCACAGTGCCTACAGATGTTTGAAACGAATTAAAATGAGCCAATATTAGTTACTCCATGGCTGTCTTCATACAGTAAACCATTATGAAAGGAGGGGAAGGCTGACTTAAAAGTCAGGCCTACCAAATAGTCTGATGTGCTCCTAAGTCACCAAGCAGAGCCTTCAGCCCCCGGCTGGACACAAACTGATGGAAGTGTGAATGATGTCCTGCAACTGTCTGTCCACAGCAAGACTTTGTCACCAATCTGAAGGAGAGGATTTGATCTACCAAGCGCACTCCCCAGTTTTAAATGTCACGAGCGTCCCTCATTTTCCTGTCCCTGAAAGATGACATTTCTTTTGTAAATCTAACCCCATAATAAGCTCATGTGAATCAGTGTCCCTTTAAAAGTATGGAATGCAGTCATAAGAACTATGATCAATGGAAGCTTCTAAGATCATAAATTATCTTTAGCACATGGGTAGACACTTTTTCTGTTACAGATTATTATAGTTGTGATCCTTTGTAAATAACATCTTCCTCCTAAGCATCATTGGGTGTGTCTGTCTCCAATTTTTGTTTTTGTCTGAATAGAGCAACTGGATCCCATCTTGTCTGCACCCTTAAGGAAGGGTGGAGTCGCCAGCCCTGTGGGGTAGGGGAGGCAATGGAGGAAACGGTACCCTAAGCAGCGTAGGGCTGCTTGTGGAGGTTTGCTGCTTAGCCTCTCTGAATTCTGCATGCAAATAATTCTAGGCCAGCCTGGAAGGCCCTGCTTGGAGGAAGGGGGCTCAGATGCAGACTAGTGGGAATAAATGGGTGGGTCCGAAGTGTGCGGCAGGCCATCCTCAGGCTCCCCACAGGGGCTAGGTGTGAATGGCTTTGCCTTCGCTGGGGATCCTGCTGGGAACCACCAGATGTCACCCTGGCTGGATCTCTCCGCTGAAGTTTGACTTGGGTCTTTTCCTAGAATGCTTGGCAAATGCAGTTCTTTTAAATTTTGGGTGAAAGGGGAGTGTCCAGTTCTTTTCTCCTTTCTATTGGCCTCACTGATCTATTCCTTGAGGGACAACTCCACAGCCTTAAATAAATGTGTGCCTCTCCCTGTTTCTGCCCACAATCATCCCTTGCAAATTACGAGACACGCCTTTAATTCCATATTCACCCAATCAAACGATCAGACATTTCTGACCCACCCGATGCCTGCATTTATCAGAGGTGAGTTATTCCTCCTGTGCTACACTGAACCCAGGGCAGCCCCAAGCTGGGCGGGGGAGTTGCTAAGCCCTCGGCTGATCATCCCCCAAGGCAGTGGTGGCGAACCTATGGCACGGGTGCCAAAGGCAGCACTCAGAGCCCTCTCTGTGGGCACACACACCATCGCCCCAGTCCCAGGCCTTCAGCTGGGTTTTATAAAACCTTTTCGCTTTAGGCCTCCACCGCCGTGTGCAAAAACAAAAGGTTCAATCAATCAATCAATTTCAACTTCTCCCGGGAAAACAAAAGTTCTTGCAAAGTTGGAATTGATTGATTGAACTTTTTAGTCCCACCCAGTCTGCCATTACCACCGCAGCCACGCCCAGCCAATGGGCCACGCCCACTCAATGGGCCACGCCCACCCGGCACTCGAGGATGCATAAGTGGGTTTTGGGTTGCAGTTTGGGCACTCGGTCTCTAAAAGGTTCACCATCACTGCCCCAAGGAGTTTGCTTTGGGCTGGATGGGCCCCACTCCTGCCCCAGCTGCTCCTGAACTGCAGCACCCACCGGGCTCAGCTGCTGTGACAGCCCTGCCCACCTTCTCAAGCTCACACTGGAGAACCCCTCTCAGGTCATGGCTTCAGCATCGCCCTGAAATTCCTCTTCAAATGCCCTTTGCCAAATATTAAGCAATCAGCCCTATCATTGGTGAAAGCACAACCACCCCCAATAGATGCAGTAATTAATTTGTTAGCTTGTTAGTTTTTCAGAGCCATGCAACACTTGCTGCATAACATATTTTAATTGGGCAGTTAAAGAGAATGTACAAAGCTCTGGTCGGTCAGTCAGTCCGTCAGAGCCCAGCAAAACGGTTCAGCAATTCTGTTTGCATAATATGCCATGACAAAACAAACAAGATGTACAGGATGGCCTGGTTCACACAACTTGCCAACTGCATTTCCCCCAAGTTAGTTTTGGCCTGCTTCTCAGGATGGAGAGTAAGGTACAGAGGAGTCTCTTTGGGGATACCATGTCCCCCACTTTGGGGACAAAGGCAAGAGACCCCCTGTTGGTGCTTGGTTGGCTCCTTTCTGTGGGGCATTCCAGAAACCCCAGTGAAGAGTGAGGTGGTGCTTGGGGCCTGGAAGAATTCCTTAGGTGTCTTTTCCCATGCCCAAGACACCCCCACCTACCCGCAGCCCCACACGGAGTGCTGCCAGCCTTTTTACCCCTCTATAGAAGGCATCCTCATCATTTCACCCAGTGTGGGAACATCTTTGCTTGTTAGGGACGCAAGTAGGACTGATACACACCCTTTCCACGGAGGTTTGGCTTAATGCTCCCACCTCTCTCCCGTCCTTATCTGCAGCTAACGCTGTGCCAGTGGCGACCTTTATAAACTGACCAGCGTTCATTTACAATCCACCCAAAATTAATCTGTTGGTCTTTGGGTTGCCATCAGATTCTTAGATTCTTATCCTTCCCTGAGTCCCACAACCTTTTCCTGTCCAAGTGGGTTAAATCACGGCAGCTCAGAAAAAGAGTCAAAGAGGCATAAAACAGCACACAAAACGGTGGCTCGATTCACACAATCCGTGGGGTTAACAAAGGCGACGGCTGATCCTCAAGACGCTCTGCTAAGGCAACGCCTTTCCTGCTCAAGAGATTCCCACGGATACCTGAGGGCCGACGCAGCCCCTCCTTACTCGTGGTACGATTTAACCACCCGAAGGGGGACAGCCTTTGGCTAAGAGGGGCCTGGGGGGGGGGCGGAGGGGCAGCCACCCTCGGGCGTCGGCGCTGCAGGGGGAGACCAGCCACTGGCTCGGCGTCGCGGGCAAAAGATTGTCGGCGTTCCGGCTTCCGCTTCCCTGCGGGGTCTGAGATCGACCCGGCGACCGAGACGCCTTTCGAGCAGCCTACTCCTCCGGCAGGCCCGGCGGCGCGATGGCCGGAGAGTGACGGAGGGCGGCCAGGTCCTCCCGGGCAGCTGCTCTTTCTTTGCTCCCCACGCCCCTCCCCGGAGAGGCTCGCTTCGCCCCGTAGGGTTGCCAGGTCTGCTTCCCAAAAAATAGCGGACAAGCGGGGGGGGGGGGGGTTAAGTAGTAAAAAAAGTAGACTGTACAGCTTTAGATTGCGTACCATTTCATCCTAAAGCTTTTGAATAAAAAAAATGTCCACTATTTTGTGAAAAAAAAATAGTGAACATAATGTGAAAAAAGTGGACTGTCCACTCAAATAGTGGACACCTGGCAACCCTATAAATCGCCCGCAAAGCCTTCACCCGCCAAGAGCCGAATCGACCATACCGGGTGCCCGGCCCCAGGAACAGGCGAATCGAACGGCGGGCTCTGGGCGGACAGGCCGAAGGGGCCAAGCCCGGTAGTCTCGGCCGGGAGACCTCCGGCTTTCCCCAGCCGGCGGGGGGCATGACCGGAGACATGGGCAGCCGGGGTCGCCGGGCGGGTCAGCTCGCAGCGGGCCTGGAAGTTTTGCTCCAGGGGGTCGCGCGCCTCTCTCTGGGCTGCTCGGGCGGCGCCTTCGGATCGAGTTTTCGTGCCGCCGTTGCCCCTTTTTCTGGTTTTTGCTCGCTGGCCCCTCTGGCCCCGCCGACTCCAGAGAAGCCCCTGTCCGGAGTCGGTGGCGGAGGATGGCTGGGCGCGGCCGGCGAGCGGAACAAGGGAGCCGGCGGAAAAGGCGCGCAACAGGCGAGCCCACCGTGCAGGTAGGGTTGCCAGGTCTGCTTCCAAAAAATAGCGGACAAGCGGCGGGGGGGGGGGGTTAAGTAGTAAAAAAAAGTAGACTGTACAGCTTTAGATTACGTACCATTTCATCACAAAGCTTTTGAATAAAAAAAATGTCCACTATTTTGTGAAAAAAAATAGTGAACATAATGTGAAAATAGTGGACTGTCCACTCAAATAGTGGACACCTGGCAACCCACCGTGCAGGGTGGCTTCGCGACCGGCGAACTGCCGGGTTCAGTGGCACCGAGCGAGCCAAGAGAAAGTTCGCGCCCGTTTGGCTTGGGCTGCTCCTGCGCCGCCGGGGCCAGAGGAGGAGGGGGCTTCTGGGCGGGACCCCGCCGGCCCGCAAAGCTTTTCGCTCAGTGGGGAGGAGAAAAAGCGAAGCCTCTCCGCGCTTCGGAAGCAACTGCCAGGCTCCCCAGCACTTCCAGTCCTCCGAGAGCGCAGCCGCTTGGGGAGCAGCGGAGCCCCTCGGGTGGGGATGATGGATCGGGGCGCCCGGAGGTGCTTTTCCCCAGCCCAGCAGCAGGAAGAGGCGAAGCGGCGCCGGCGGAGCAAGAAAGCTGTCCCCGCCAACTGCAGGAAGTGGGGGGTCTCCAGAGGAGCCCTGAAGTGCGCGCGCCAAGAGCGGAGTCTTCCTGCCAGCCAGGTCTAAGCCCCCAGCAGAGCTCTGCTTGACCACAGCGGGAACTGCGCTGTTGGCCTGGGCGGCAGACCAGCTGCTCCCGGCTCGTTCCCTTTGGCAGTCGGGAAGCCGGGCTCAGTCCGGCCGGCCACCGCCTCCATCTCCCCCCCCCCGCCCTCCCCCCGGAGCACCTTCACATCGAGGGAAGCGCGCGTTCCTGCTGCTGCTGCTGCTGCTGCTGGGTGCCCGGTGAAGGGCCCCCTCCAGCTCGACGCCAGGCTGCCATTTTTGCGGCCTTGCAACCCAACAGTCCCTTCCCGGCTCCGGGCTCGGGTCAGGCTTAGGCGACGCTCCGGGCAGGTGCAAGAATGCGGGTTTCGTTTAAAGCACGGAAGGGGAATTGGGGTGGTCGCTGGTGCTTCGGTTTTGGCGAGAAGGACGTATTTTTGTTGATTTGGTTTATTAAATCCTTATTCCCGAAGGTGACCCCGGGCGGCTTCTGCCGTTGTGGGCAAGCCCGATTACTTTTTAAAGTCCATAATTAAAGAAAAAAAAATAAACAAACGCTGGAAGTTTAATTGATTAATTAAAGCAGCTTCGTCGGTTTATCTGCAAGCCTCCAAAGAGTTAAGAGACGGCTTTAAAGGGAGGGACCTCTGTCCGTGGTGACTGGATTCGGTTCTTTCCAGAGCATCGAGACCCTCTGGCGGAGCACAATTTCTCCAGAAGGACCTACGATCCGCTCTGAGGGGCAGGGCGCAGAGCCAGGCGGAGAGCGAAATGTTAATATGTGTCGCTAGTCCACGTATGGCATGGATACGCTAAATAAAATAAGGTCGAGAGTCCCCCGCCTGGGACCACCCGGCACGAATGCTCCCGGAATGCCGGGCGAGAGAATGGGTGCACAGCCAGGGAAGCGTCGGGCACCCGTTTCCCTTCCGGCCAGGCTGCTTTTATATCGCCTGCCCCCACTGCCGTCGTCGCCCTGAGGTGCCACTCAGATTCGGGGTGCAGGACCGGTGGAGAATGACTAATAATCTCACATTGCCTGCATGCTTTCTTTTGAACGATTCTTTCTTAAATTTCAGAGTATACATGATATAATTAGATCAAAAAAATCATTGAACAGAAAGCCGCATAGAAATTAAG
>NW_015387238.1:137841-146941 GCF_001527695.2 Protobothrops mucrosquamatus | reverse complement strand
CATGTTATATATACAAAATTAATTTAAAACTTTCAGTATATATATCAAGCTTTTTAAGAAATGCATCCTAATTAATTAAGATGTTAATTTTAGGTCACTCCCTCCAGCTTATCTTCAAAGAATAGAGTCTTTTTCTTGTTCTCAAGAGAGTCTGACAGATCTTTTTTCTTGAAAAAAATCTCAGCTTTATTTATATCCATATAAAGAAAGTCCCAGATTTGTTCTATTTGACCTTGTAAGTTAGTCTGAAACAAATCTTCCCAGAATAGGGTGTCCTTCACTAAGATGGTTATCGTATCTTTTTTTCTCAAAGCATTCTCAATATATCCATAAAGCAAAAGTATATTTAATCTTGTCTCTATTTTGAAATTGCTTCCGGATTTTGTGCTCGCAACGAGAAAAAAAAAATAAAACTTTGATTCTGTTTTTGTGAACTAGATAAGCTTATTGTTATAGAAACGGTTTGTATATCTATTGTGTAAAAGTAAAAGGTTGTGGTTGTAATGTTGTTACCTTGTACTGTGCTAAAGAGAGTCCAAAGTCAGTACCTTTTCCTTTTTTCTTTTCTTCTTTACACTGTCCCCCATCTCCCCCCTCCCTCTTCTTTTAGTTTTCTTCACTTTTTTCTTTGTATTTTATACTTTGATAAAATTAATAAAATAAAAAACTACGTCATAAATGGTTTAATGAAAATTTTGGGAAAGTACAAGAACAGATTTAATCCTGGATTGTCACAATTGGCTGCAACATTTTAAAGTTGTACAGTTAATCAGTGGACGCTTCATAACTTGTATGGATTTTAAGATTTGTGGGGGGGTCAATAAAACCAGGATGAAATCTTATGAGAAGATGGCTCAAGAATGGACTGAGATCTCTCACTTCAGGCACCACCGGCATGGCAGCACTTAAGGAAATGCAGAAATGCTCATTCAGGGGTTGTTGTTGTTACTGTTGTTGTTGTTGTTGTTGTTATTGCATTAGCCAATAGACTCCTAATAGAATCTTAATGGAATAATCTTAATACAATTCAGAATGTTTTAATACAACAGTCTAATATTTATTAGAATTTAATTATAAATTATTGATAGAATTTGATTCTGAAGCTGAACAAGTTATAGTTTGTGTGATTAAACAAACACATAATCTGGATACAAGCACTGATATGCAATATCAATAGTAAACTAATATTAACTACTTCAAACAGCATGCTTAAAATTTTGGTGCAAATATTTTTTCATTGATATATTACTTCAGTTATGATTGTTAAAATGGCTTCCAATTTTTCAAAATGTATTGGAAACATGATAAAGAATTTTTCAGCTGAAGGTGCCAAGCTGAAAAAAAGTCAAAAGTTTTCAAAAGGTAGATATCTTAAGGTAAAATTCATTTTATTTGCTCTCCAGCTATTATATTGCCAAATTCCATAACATTTACTGAGTTAACTTTATTTATGTTGTCAATATGTGAAATACTGAAAAATTGCAAAAAAAACCCCAACCCCAATGTTCCCCCAAAGACTGGCTGCTGACACACACACCCCGTGGGAGCCCCAGTAGGGGGTCTGACAACCACCTCTTGACGGAAAGCCCAGATCGGGGCCCGCCTTGATTGTCTCATCGTTCATTTCTTTTACTAGGTTGCTGCTTGTTGCACACTCTCAGTTACAGGCAGTCCTCGACTTACAACGGTTCATTTAGTGACTGTTCAAAGTTACAACGGCACTGAAAAAGTGACTTATGACTGCTTTTCACACTTAACAACCATTGCAGCATGATCAAAATTCACATGATCAAAATTCAGATCCTTTGCAAATGGTTCATATTCATGACGGTCGCCGTGTCCCGGGGTGTGTGTCACGTGATCCCCTTCTGCAACCTTCTGACAAGCAAAGTTGATGGGGGAAGCCAAATTCACTTAACAACCGTGTTACTAACTTAACAAATGCAATGATTGACCGTGGGAAGAAAAGTCATAAAAAGGGGCAAAATTCACTTAACAAATATTTCACTTAGCAACATAAATTTGGGGCTCAGTTGTGGTGGTAACTTGAGGACTACCTGTATTTGGTTCTATTTCTGATTTGCAGTATGGAATCTATGTTGAAAAGCAAATAGGATTCTATAAATTGAAGGGTGGTTGTGAAAGAAAACAAGCTTTAAAAATAACATTGGCTGCTGTTGGCCTCGGGATATTTTTTAGCAGCTGATGGCACAACTCTAGAACCTGTGAAATAATCAGGTGGAAGACGGTGCTTCTGAACCGGTGCACCCGAGTCATTGCAAACCATCTCCTGTAGTTGCAGGACTTCCAGGCAGAGGCCAATCCTGGAAGACGCTGCTGCTCCAGCAACAGACTCCTCCTCGCTTTCGTCAAGGCAAATCCTGATAGTTTGGACTGATTGCTTTTTGGGTGGTTGGTGGTGATGGGGATGATGGTGATGTGAGCAACCCTGATCGACCCTGTCAGGCGTGGGTGGCTTTGTCTGCCTCCTCTGTGCTCAGAGCTTCCATGCCCTGGAAGCCATCATGATGTTCTTCAGGCACCTAAGTGAGGCCAAAAGGGGAGGGGCTGAGAATAGCATTCCCCCCCCCCTTCTCTCTGTCCTCCATGCTTGGAACACAAAGCTTTCGGGCAGCCAGCAAGCATGCAAGTTCAAAGCCCCTTTTGACTCCAGCTTTTGGTGCTTCCCAAAAGAGCTGTTGCCAGAACCGAACTAGGATGTCTTTGGCCCTCCAGAGGTCGAGCTGACCCTTCCAGCCCACACTGACCTAACATGGTCCACAGCCTCAGCAGGACCACCCAGCCTCTCTGCACGGCCACCATTTTTCCTTTTCTCTTCTAACTTGAATCGTGTGGCTGTGTTTGCACCCAGATTGAGGTTAATAAAACAATAGGTCTGATCCCTTAACAGAACACATTAAATAAAACAAAGCTTATTTGCATTCTGCTCATACAATGAGCTTGGACTATAAACAGAATCACAATTTTTCCAATCTCATTTTAGCTTAGTCTAGCACAGTGGTTCTCAACCTTTTTAATGCCGCGACCCCAACCGGTCATAAGTCGAGGACTAAACCAGTCGTACGTCAAGGACTAAACCAGTCGTAAGTCGAGGACTACCCAACCGGTCGTAAGTCGAGGACTTTCCCTGCCCGGGAGCGCCGCGCATGCGTGGTTCCGCCCCGTGCACCAGCCAGGGCGTAGCTGGCAAGCGGCAGAGACGGAGCAGGCTGACCACCAGCTGGCCCAGCCCAAGGGAGGTAAGGCACCTGCTGGAAAAGGGGAAAAAAATGGCAGACAAAAAAAATGGCGGACAGCCTTGCTTGGCGACCCCCATGAAATGGTCGATCGACCCCAAATGGGGTCCCGACCCACAGGTTGAGAACCACTGGTCTAGCATGTTGTGTTAGCAGAGCTCCTGTGTTTCATTCTGGGAGAATTGATGCTGGCTAAGCTACTTGGGATGGGATGGGGGGGGTGTCCCTTCCACCGTGAGGTCCCAGAGGAAAAGCAGGCTATAAAACCCATCCATCCATCCATCCATCCATCAGCCTCCGGTCTCAGGGGAATCCACAGCATTGGATGCAGGCTAAGCAGCAGCTGGCTTTGACCCCGGGGAAGCCTTCAAATACCTCCCAATAGATTTGATCCTCGAAGCAGAGAGCATCTGGGGGCATCCCAAGGCTTCGCATCTTCAGGACTGCCCCTAAAAAAAGAGAGACCAGCCAGAAGGAGCAGGGGATCTGCAGCACGGGGCGGGGGGCTTCTTACGATGGCCTTTTCTGGGAGTCCCACTTCAAAATGGGATTGGCCCACCCACTCATGCCAGCAGGGGCCTACTACCGACGCTGTTAATCCAGGAACTTGGCTGGGGGGTCCAGAGGAAGAGCTTTTTCTGCGGTGGATTCTGTCTTTTGGAACATCAGGCCACTCAAGGTGAGATCCGCCCCACCCTCTTAGCCTCCCAAAATTGCCTTAAGACCCACTTCTGCCTACTCCACCTCACAGGGGTGACCCATGGCTAGTGGACTAAGGAGAAGGTCCCACCTCCATCCCATCCGCGTACCAGTTCCTACTTTACCCAATCTTTGTTAATGTTAAGGTTTTTATATTCTTGTTTTTATAAGGTTGTAAGCTGCCCAGAGTTGCCTGATAGTAAGATGGGAGGCATACACATTTAATAAATAAATAAAAAATGTCAGGACTGCTTCTCAAGCCCCTTGCAGTAGTGCAGGTCTGGGGCCCGCGTCTGACTCCCTTCCGAGGTCGCAGGAGACTCCCAAGCTGAAAAATGCCCCCCGTGGAAACCAGGATGAGGAGAGTGAAAAGAGCTGCAGGGGTGCTTGCCTGCCCTGCCCCCCCACTCACCTACCAGGCTGCCACCGATCAGGGCCATGCCCAGGGAGACCAGCAAGCCCAGCAGCTGGAAGAGAGACTGTCTGAGGGAGGTGCGTTGCCCGGAGGCCACAAGGGGGAAGACGTCAGCCATCCTACAGGAGCAAGACTGTCCCCGTGAGCCAGCACAGTCCTGGCAGACCACCGCCTTGGCAAGGCTTCCTTTGGGAAGAGAGCCAGGGAGGGAGGCAGGGAGCTGGCCCTCCCTGGTCCTAACCCTCTGCCTCACCACCCCCCCCCAGTGCCACTCACCCTTCTCCATAGGCATCTGGGGTTGCCAGAGCGGCCACTAGGGCACCAAGGAGGGCACCGAGCACGCCGGGCATCCCGTGCAGGTTGTGTATCCCGCAGGTGTCCTGGATTTTCAGCCTGGCAGCCAGGATGGGCTGGGCAAGAGAGAGAGAAAGAGGACCCTGCGCTTTGGGGCGGGAAGCCTTTCGGCCATGCTGAGAACTGGGCCTCTCGGGAGGGGACCCTCCTTCCTGCCTGGCTGGCACCCGGTCCCTGCCCACCTCCCCTTCTGCGCTCTGCTGCCGAGTCGGCTCCTTTGGAGGAAGAAGAGGCTTCTTCCGGAGACCCGAAGGGGCTGCGGGCAACGCATGGCTCAGGCATTTGGGAAGGCCTACCGTGAGGAACCTGAAGCCGAGGGTGGCCACCAGGCCAGCCACGCACCCGGCGATCAGGGCCCCAAAGGGAGTCACCGCCATCTCGGCTGAAGTGCCAACGATCACCCCGCCAGCCAGGGCGGCATTCTGGATGTGAACCTGGGGGGGGGAGGGGAAATAGAAGAAAGTGACCCAGGAATTGGGGGGCAGGAGCTAGAAGTGAATGAATTCCAACCTCATTTTGCATACCTTTAACTTAAAATTCAATTCCATTCAGTAAATGATAAAATACAGTATTAATAAAATAAAATGGGAAAGTAGGAGACAGGATTACTAGGTATGTTCACTGCCTGGAGTTTTATATATATATATATAAAAATGGAATAAAATAATGTTGATGCTCCCGTAGTTAATATCCCATAAACCACAGCAGAAAATATCGGTTAGTGTAATGGAAGAGATGTCCACCCCCCACCCTGCCCCCTTTGGCTTTTAAACCAGAGGAGCTGCTGCAGAATCTGGCAAAGCCATGTGCACACATCCCTGGCTTCAATGATCTGCAATCTTGCCCCCCCCCAACATCTGGGGTTACAAACCAGACCCTCCCTCTGAGAACAGTGGGCACCCTCCAGAGCTGCCTCAAGACGAGAGCGGGGGCTTCCTCACCATGTCCAGCTGGCCTCCGCGGTTCACCAGAGCGGAGATGGCGAAGGTGGTGAGGGTGCTGGAGGCCAAGGAGAAGTAGGTGTTCATCACCGTCCGTTGCTGGTCATCCCCGTGGGCGGTTACTGCTGAGTTGAAACTGGGCCAGAAGACCCACAGGAAGAGAGTGCCTGCCAGGGACACAGGGAGATACGATTTCTGTGCCCCCAACCCTCGAAAGGGACAAAGCAGCCCTTCTGCTTAAGGGTCCTCCAGTCTCCGAGAGTGGCTTACAGGTTTATAAATGTGTGCACTCCCAGGGGAAGGGATGGTCTTGTGCGGTCATAATGTACTAGAAACTCTCCATAATTCAGAGTGGATCATTCATAGTCCAAGGTGATGTCTACCCTCAGACCGTTTACTGCAGACCCTATGCTTCCCTGGGATTTTTGTTGAACAATTGCTAAAAATTAGCAATTTAGTGGAGTATTCAAAGAAACTGTAACTTGACCACTAAGTGAGGTTGAAGATAATTATAAGCAAACCTAGAAAGCTCCAGCCGGTTCTTCCAAAACCATAAAAAGACCCGCCTAGCCCCCCTCGACATACTTGCTCTGCCCACTGGACTCCCTTCGGATCCAGCTGCTCTCCTAAAGCCACAAAGCCCAGCAGCCCCTTGGGGAGCCTCACCAATCATAGCAAAGAGGTCCGAGTGGTAGGCGGAGCCTTCCCGCTGCCGGCTCTTGTCCAGGTGGGGTCGGAAAAGAACCCGGGACACCATCAGCCCGAAGTAGGCCCCAAAAGTATGGATGGTCATGGAGCCCCCGGCATCCTTCACCTGAGCCAGACAGGAGGAAGCGATACCTGCATGTGGCCAGCTTATTTTTCAGCACCAACAACTTCTTAAGCCATTTAAAACCATCCACCTCCTACAAGGCACCTCCCAGGAATGTAATCAATCTTTCCTCCCACAATTCTTTATTTGGAGATGTGTTAATTCATTCGTTTATTTCAATTATTTATAGAGCTGTTCATCTCGCAGCAGTGGCTCCCAGCGTAGCCATGTCCCCCTGGTAAAAAGCACAACCTCAGAAACCAAAAGCCACATCCTCACAGAGTTCACTGAATCTCCTGGTCCAAATGCCTGGGCAAAAGAAAGGGTCCAGGCTAAGAGGGTCCAGTGAGATCTGATGATGGAGCATCTGTGTGTGATGTTTAAGGTGTGGATGAAGACTGGGGTCTGCCTGATGCCTGGAAGGTGGCCGTCCTGGGCCCTATGCAGAGGGAAATGGGGCCAGGGTGAAGACACTGGGATTCCAAGAGACCTCCTGCGGCTCCCCCTTTCACTGAGAAATGGGTGATGTGGGCGGGTGGGGGAGAGGAAGCACATTCTTTGGGGCTGAGGATCATTGCCACGAGTCAAGCAAAGACCTATCAGGAGCATTGCACATTATGAAAATAACAGTGATGGGATCTGGCACTGAGTGGCAAGATGGAGGCGTAAAGAAGATCATAAGCCTTGAATCGTTCCTGTGGTGCAGAACTGTCCTCCCTAATTCTTCGCAGCCTCTGTCAGAAAGTTACGCAGAGGGTGCTTTAGTCCAGCAAGATTCTGTCTATTTAGGCCAAAAAGCAATAAGAAACGGCTTTCAGCATTTCCATACGTCGTCGTCGGTTTCCCATGCCTGACAAATTACATAACCTGGTTTCAGGATCTCCATGGATGTGCGAACGCAGCTTCTGGGTGATTTTGTATTACGGTTCCTCGCTCTGGGCCCATCCCATCCCAATGGGTGAGGGGCAAGCCCCCTCCCCCGGGGAGCCCAGTAGCTCACCTGAAGGATGCTCAGCAAGATGTACTCATTGAGGCCGAAGAGGGTGACTCCCAGCCCAGCCATCAGCAGCAGCTGAACGGGGCTCGTCTTGCCCAGCAGCGCCCCAAAGGAGACGAGGACGGACCCGGCGCAGAAGTCTGCGTTGATCATGCTGGCAAGAAGGTGGGGCAGGGGAGGAAGGGCTAGCCAGAGAGTTCCCTTCTCCCCGTTCATCCTGGCTGTGTTTAAGTAAGGATTGCCAAAGAACCTGCACTTAAAATGCGTGAAAAAACACCTCCAGGTACGGGGAGGTTGTGGGCTGAAGCGGGGAGAGAGTGGCTTCCCCAGCCTTCCCGCTCAAAGGGTGACCCAGCAGGAGACGAAGGCAACGATAGAGCAGGGTGAAGCCACAGGTTGCCAGGGTGGGCTGGGCTGGCTTTGAGTCCTGTGGGGAGGAGCGGGACACGGCAGGCGAAACTGGAGCTGCAGGTCTGCCTTGCTTGGCACAGGACCCCTCCCCACATCCCTAATCCCAGATGAAGCCCCTCTCAGGGTCTGGTCGGGGGCAGCTCTGAGGTCAAGATGGCAGGCAATGGGCAGCACTTATCTGCCGGGAGGCCAAAAGAGCTTTGAATCCAACCCCTGAGCTATCATCTACTGTCAGCGACAGGGACTCCCTTCGTGAGCTGCTGACTGCCTTCCCACTAAGCTTGCTTGATTTTGATCTTGGTTGCTAGTGTCACACCTTGATTGGCATTGGTGTCTGCAGTGATGGTCAAACAAATTCAGATGGGGAGCTTCAGTGGCACGCTTGGGCTTTTTTTAACCACACTTGCTGCAGATTGGGCAGTCTGTGTCTGGACGAGGGAGACTCTCAAGTCCACAAGAGACGGGGACGGAATCTGGAGGCTGAGGTTCAGGCGAGTGGCCCGGCTGCCCAGGGCCGTGCCAGCCCCCACTCAGCTCCCTCGTCCTGTCCTCCTCCTGCTGCCCCCTCCTGCTTAGGCCAAAGCCCCCTCTTTTGCAGGCTCGAGGAGGCCAAACATCGCTTGCTCACCTTTCTATTCCCACGTGGATTTTGCCATCGTGAAAGGTGTGGAAAAACCCCTGGATGAGGACAGACCACTGGAGGGCAAAGGCAGCGATCAGAAAATTGAAAGCCACCCCACCGAAGCTGTAGCGCTTCAGGAAGGTCATCAGGAAGCCGAAGCCGAGGAAAACCATGGCGTGGACGTCTTGGAAGCCTGTAGGAGGGGGAGGGGTCAGGCCAGCGGAAGAAAAGCTCTGGGGTCTCCCTGCTGAGGGGCTGCTGGCACCGGCTGAGCCCGGCCTGGCAGTCAAACTCCTGCCTGACTCCCTGCTCAGCTTTACCTCTCCAGCCAGGCCCCAGGGTTGCAGTGGAGCCGGGCGGCAGCTACATAATTGGCTTCAAAAGGGACCTCCTCAGGAGAGAGAAAAGAGTAAAGGAGGGGAGAAGGAAGTAGGAAGGTTGGAGGAGAGAGTGGTGAAAGAGAAGAGGAGAGGAGAGGAAGAAGAGGGAAGTAGGGAAGAAAGAGAAGGAAGGGAGAAAGGAGAGGAGAGAGAAAAGAGTAAAGGAGGGGAGAAGGAAGTAGGAAGGTTGGAGGAGAGAGTGGTGAAAGAGAA
>NW_015387238.1:133445-136401 GCF_001527695.2 Protobothrops mucrosquamatus | reverse complement strand
CCCCTTTTCCGGCGGGTGCCTTACCTCCCTTGGGCTGGGCCAGCTGGTGGTCGGCCTGCTCCGTCTCTGCCGCTTGCCAGCTACACCTCGGCCGGTGCAGGGGGCGGAACCACGCATGCGCGGCGCTCCCGGGCAGGGAAAGTCCTCGACTTACGACCGGTTGGGTAGTCCTCGACTTACGACCGGTTTAGTCCTCGACATACGACCGGTTTAGTCCTCGACTTACGACCGGTTTAGTCCTCGACTTACGACCGGTTTAGTCCTCGACTTACGACCGGTTGGGGTCGCGGCATTAAAAAGGTTGAGAACCACTGCTCCAGGCAATCAGCCCATGGAACTTTCCCACACAAGATCTGCCGGCCTTTCTACCGAGGGGCCGGCTAAACCTGTACAGGATGTCTTGCAGACGCAGCCTGGGGAAAGGGCAGCCTCCCTCCGGCTCTTGCTGCCCACCGGGAGAAGAAAAACCTCCCAGCGGATGGACGGACGGATGCCGGGGCTGGACCCAGCAGGGCTCTTTGGCCTCCCGGGGCAGCCAGAGCCAGCAGGGACAGACCGGGGGGGGGGAAAGAGTGGCGTGTCCTTCTGGGAGGGGCTGGGTAGGACCAGCCGGATCCCCAGAGAGGAAGAACGGATCCCGCTGGACCCAAGGCCAGCACAGGCATGCTGGGCTGGAACCACAAGCCTTTGGGCCCCTTGGGGCATCTGCTTACTTCCCCCCCACCCAAAAAAGGCAAAGTTGGGTGTGTTGGGAGGGGCAGAAATCAGCTGCCTCTCTGGCAGCCATTTTGTGAGTGTGCTCATGACCTGATCAAATCATGGCTCCGTTGGTCTAACTTTAGGACACTTGTTTGCTAATGCTGGCGATCCCAAGGCAGCTTTTCTGTCTCCAGCCTTTTTTCCCTTGGGGCTGCTGCAGTTCAGTTACTGCCTCAATGCCTGTTACAAAAATGATGTGACTGAATCAAGATTTAGTTGGTTTTTTAAGGGAGGCGCATAAACGCATCCAATAAACTGTGGTTTCTAGATGGAGGCAGCAGTCAGTCTTGGGGGCCTCCCCAAAGTTCAGCAAGTAATATGGATGGAGGCCCCAGGTGTGGCTGGGAAGTTGTGAAAGGCATCTGTAGGAAATCAAAGGAAAACAAGAAGCCAGGATTTAACTGGGAAATACCACTCAAAAAGCCTCTTGAGGCAATGGTAACTTCCACAATTCCCTGGGGGAGGATTGATCACAGATGCCACTCTGCACTGAGAGAGAATAAGAAGGGATCCACAGGGAATTTCCAAAGCTTTGATTTCCTCCCTCCCTCCCTCCCCCCCCTCCAGAAGCAAAACTGACTCAAGAGCGCTAAGCTCTGGAGAGGAGATGGGGAGCCTGTGGGGGAGGGTCATGGACCATCCTAGGCAGGAGGGGCCCGGTGCCACAGATTTCGGAAAGAGGGGCTCCCAGTGGCCTCTCTGGTTGGACCCGCCACAGGGCGCCCTGGCAGGAGGGCATCTCCCGCACAGGAGATACTCACTTGGGTAGCGGGGGTAGAATTCATTGTCCAGAGGGTGTTTGCTATGCAGCTGCACCTCCTCGTGCCACAGCCGGGGGCTGGTGTGGCTGTCGTACTGGACGAAAAAGGCGAACAGGAGGATAGTCGCCAGCTGCAGGAGAGCGCAGAGCAGGGGCAGCTTCACTCTCAGGTTGGTGGGGTGGCCGGACATGATGGGAGAGCCGTGCAGAGGAGAGCCAGCCGTGAGCGCACCGCGAGTGCCGGGAGAGGCTGCTCTGCTTTCCTGAGCACCTTTGGAGGAGGAGGAGGAGGAGGAGGAGGAGGAGGAGGAGGCACCCTCCTCGGCTGTTTGCTCACTGCTTACCCTGGCCGGGAGCCACCTGCTCTGGGGCGGGGCCGGCTGGGGAAGTGTTGGGGGGGGCAGGGAGAGGGGGAGTTGCAGGCGCGTCCCAGCCAGGTGAGGGAAAGCTGGCTTCGGCACCTTCTGCCTGCCAAAGGGCGAAGGAAGTAGGCTGGCCTTGGCATCTAAGGGGCCGTGCAATTGGGGGACTCCCTCTTTGAACCCCAGGGGTCCTGAAGGAAGGGTGTTCCTGAAGATACAAAGAAGGACCCGGAGACACCTCCCCAATCTGGATTGTGCCAACTGCTCCCCATGGCATCGCTGTCCTGGTGGCCCCGGGCGTTTGGTCAGGGAGGGGCAGGGCAGGAGGCCCAGAGCCTTTTCCCCAAAACCAGCCCCAGTTTGTCCATGGAGAGAAAACAGCCCCAAAGGCTTCCCTGCAAAAGAGGTTCTCCAGACCACCCAGAGGAAGTCCGTGGCTTTCGTGGTCGGAAACTGAGCGGCCACGGGAGACGGGGGGAGATCCCTGTGAAGTGGACGAGTTGCAACAGGGTGTTACAAATGGTGTGATGCTGTGGCCAGCATGCAAGCGGGTCAGAGGGGCCTCATCCTGAGCCTGGCTTGGAAGGAAGAGGAGGATGCTGGGCTCCTGTGCTGCCCCCTCCCAAATAGCCACCACGCATCTGTTTCTGACCTTTGTGTGCCTCCCTGTTCCCATAAGGACCTCGGTTTTCACCCGTGTCGCCAGGTAGGGAGGCACTGCTCCAAAGAGGCTCTGCTGAGCAGGTCAGATTCTCTGGGTGGCCCTTGCGCACAGCAGAGGGCCCTGGGGACATTGCCCCCCTTGGCTCCCTCACCACTGACCCCCAGACTTTTCTCTTGCTCCCATAGCCGGGCAGATGCTGCCTTTTGCCCTAGATTGGAAAGCAAAGGGCATCCAAGTGAAAGAAGCCGTTACCCAGTTAATCATTAAGCTTGCCGCTGGGGTCTGTTTATCTTTATTCCTCATCTGTGACATGTTGTTTCAAGGTTTTGCAATCTCTCCTTGTGGTGGGCTCTGCTCCTGGGACGCTCTGCCCCCACCCCTGAGGGCCTTAGCAGATTCTCTCCCCCCCCC
>NW_015387238.1:129976-132431 GCF_001527695.2 Protobothrops mucrosquamatus | reverse complement strand
ATTGGAAAGCAAAGGGCATCCAAGTGAAAGAAGCCGTTACCCAGTTAATCATTAAGCTTGCCGCTGGGGTCTGTTTATCTTTATTCCTCATCTGTGACATGTTGTTTCAAGGTTTTGCAATCTCTCCTTGTGGTGGGCTCTGCTCCTGGGACGCTCTGCCCCCACCCCTGAGGGCCTTAGCAGATTCTCTCCCCCCCCCCTTCTGAGTTCAAACCACTAGTCCCTAGCCAGGGCCTGGCACGGTTGCACTGCATGAAATGGCCAAGGGAGGGGGAGAATGTTCCTCTCCGCAGGTATTCCACTCATGGGAAATGCCAGATAGCATTGGGGGGTGGGGGGGATCTGGCAGAGGAGCCACGGGATCCCCCTGCGATCCTAGAGTCCACACCAGGGTCCAGGACTACTCAGGCCACCTTCGCAGGGGTTGCCAAGGGCCCATTATTGATACATACTACATACTACATCCACGCTGGCTTAAACTTACTGCCCTTCCTGCAAATTAAGGGAAACTTTGCTCATCCTTTAGTTTAAGCCTTAAATGGTTGTTGAATGTTTGCATAACTGTCTCCTCACCAGAGAGGAAAAACTGAGGAGAACTCACCTCTAAAGTCCAGCAATCTGCTTTCCTCAATTGAGGAAAGACTGACAAAACAGGTCTAGCCCACTTCGCCCCCAGCCACCCGCCTCAGCCCATTCACAGCCAGCTTTCCTCCTCCGCTGGCCCTCCACCCCTGGCCCTTCTCCCTGGCCCTCCACCCCTGGCCCTTCGGCCCGACCCATTCGCCCAGACACCGTTTGTTCCAGGTCTTTCACTTGACGGGACAAGGAGCTGCTAGCCAATCGGGTGGCAGGTGGCAAGGATGGCTCTGGGAAGGGTGACCGAGAGGGCTGTGAGGGGAATGCGATTGGTGACAGGTTAGGTGAGAGAGAAAGATCTTGGGGGGGGGGGATGCGGCAGGCAAATTATGCTTGCATGCTGCTGTGAATGGTGGTGGCACTCAGTGGGGTGAGGGGGCAGCCAAACTGCCCATTTGGCATCAGGCCAGCAGGATCGAGTGCAGGGTGTGTAGGGTTGCCAGGTCTGCTTCCAAAAAATAGCGGACAAGCGGGGGGGGGGGTTTAAGTAGTAAAAAAAGTAGACTGTACAGCTTTATATTACGTACCATTTCATCATAAAGCTTTTGAATAAAAAAAATGTCCACTATTTTGTGAAAAAAAATAGTGAACATAATGTGAAAATAGTGGACTGTCCACTCAAATAGTGGACACCTGGCAACCCTAAGGTGTGGGGGGGTGGCAGTCGAACTGTGCGATCGGATTTAGGCCGGAGTCCAGGTGCAGAGACAACAGCACTGGGGAGATGTCTGTTGAAAGAAAAATCTTCATCAGGGTCCAGTCCAAGCCAGGAATAAACAAAATGGAGACTGCTTTAGAAAGAAGGTTGTAGTTTACTGAAGAGCAGAGCCAGGCAGAGGGCTCTGGGAAAGCTGACCACATGTTGCTGGGAGTGGTGGGTTTTTATATCTCTTGGGCTTTTGAGGTTGTTTCCTGTTCCTGTGGCGTGAACTTTGACCTTAGGTTTGGTGTGCCTGTCTGGTATTCTGATGGTGGTAGGTTAATCCTATTATGTCCCAAAGGTCATATCCTGCTTCTCTGTGGCTGTGGCTGATGGCTTACTTCCTGTGTTGGATTTCTTGGGTGAGGGGTGGTTGATTCTAGGGATTTTTGTCTTTCTAATCCCATCAGCTCCAAGCTTCCTGGCTCCAATCTTTCTGAAAGGATTATCACATTTGCATTTCTACAGACCTGGTTTCTGCTTGGGTCAGAGAGACCTGGGGGGGGATGATTTCTGCCTTAGATTTTCCATTATTCCTTTGGGGAAATATAATATTCTGGCTTTTTAATATTCCCCAAAATATTTCTTTCCCTGGGGGGGCTGACTTCCCACAATAACTGCTTCTCATTAAGTGGACCCCATTGGCCAAACGCTGCTTGAGAGTTTAGGAAGAGGACATCCAAGCAAGATAGTATGAAAAGAAACCGCTGCTCTCTGGACCGGCCTAATAAGCCTCTCTTGAAAAGAGACGAGATTCAAAGGCGGTCCTTCCAGTGCCTTTGCAGGACGTGGGCATGAGGGCAGGGTCTTCTTTCTGCTACCAGGATGCCACCACTGAGCTACCACTGCCTCTGCCGCCTGTGGCATCTTATTATTATTATTATTATTTATTGAATTTATATACTGCCCTATCTCCCTTACGGGACTCAGGGCGGTGAACAGGGGATAATAAAAACCACAATAAATATACACAAATTTCTGTTCTAAAATCAAATTAAATAACAGGCCTGCTCTAAAAATACCCCATACAAAACCCCCACTAAAACATAATAAAACTACGCCAGGCCGGCCGCACGGAATAGATGGGCCTTCAGGGCTCGGCGAAAAAGGCGCAGGTCC
>NW_015387238.1:110133-128458 GCF_001527695.2 Protobothrops mucrosquamatus | reverse complement strand
AGGGCTTCTTGAGGAGGGGCCTCACCACCGCCTCTTTCAAGGCGGCCGGTAAGAACCCCTCACTCAGAGAAGCGCTGACGATTCCCTGGAGCCAGCCTCGTGTAACCTCCCGGGAGGCCAGTACCAGCCAGGAGGGACACGGGTCCAGTAAACATGTGGTGGTGTTCAGCCGTCCCAGTATCCTGTCCATGTCCTCGGGAGTCACAGGATCGAACTCTTCCCAGAAAGTGGACTCAAGACCTGCCTCCGTTGGCCCATCTGAACTAGTCCAATCAGAGGCCAACCCGTCCCGGATCTGATCGATTTTGTCATGCAGGTAATACCCAAATTCCTCTGCCAGACCCTGCAGGGGGGCGTCCCGGACCCTCTGATGAAGGAGGGAGCGGGACACCCTAAACAGGGCAGCAGGTCGGTTACCTGCAGACACGATAAGAGCGGAAAAATAGTTTCGTTTCGCCGCTCTTATCGCCACTAGGTAAGTCCTTAAATGGGACTTTACCAGTGTCCGGTCAGATTCGGAGCGGGTGGTCTTCCAAACACCCTCTAGGCATCTCTTCCGATGTTTCATCACCCTCAGCTCCTTGGAAAACCAAGGAGCCAAGGTAGTCCGGCATCGGGTGAGAGGCCGCAAAGGCACGACCCGGTCCAGGGCCCCCGCGGCCGCACTATTCCAGGCGGCCACCAGGTCCTCAGTCGAGCCGCGGGTCAGGGTCTCAGGTATTGGCCCAAGCTCCGTCTGGAACCTCTCGGGGTCCATCAGGTGCCTGGGGCGGAACCATTTTGTCACTTCTGGTTCCGCCTCCCCGTGGTGGGGCGTAGCGGTAGGAAAGGCCAGCCGAAGGAGAGAGTGATCTGACCATGACAGGGGCTCAACGACTATTTCCCCTAAACCACGATCACTCAGCCACTGGCTGGAGGCAAAAACTAAGTCCAGTGTGTGTCCTCCGGTGTGGGTAGGGACATCTACTAATTGGGTCAGGTCCATGGCCGTCATGGAGGCCATGAACTCCCGAGCCATCTCAGATGCTTCACCTAACGATGGCAGATTGAAATCCCCCATGACTAACAGTCTGGGGGTCTCAATCGCCATCTCGGCTATCACACTGAGAAGCTCTGGTAGGGCTGCTGATACATAGTGGGGAGCCAGGTATACAATCAGCACGCCCTGCTGCCTCCCATGACCCCACTTCACACCTAGGGATTCACAACCGGCAGTCTGTGGCACAGTGGTCTCCCTTGGATCCAGGCCTTCCTTAATAACAACCGCCACCCCCCCACCCTGACCCTGGGCTCTCGGCTGGTGAAATGCACGGTAGCCTGGCGGGCACATTTCAACAAGGGGCACCCCCCCTCTTGGCCCAGCCAGGTCTCCGTAATATCCGCCAGGTCCACCTCCCCCTCCGATACCAAATCATAAATGAGGGGGGCTTTATTAACCGTGGACCTGGCGTTACACAGCATCAGCCGAAAGCCCAGGCCCTGAGATCCTAAACCCCCTAGGTTGCAAGAAGAGCCATCTTGCCAAGAGTATGACTGTCCCAACAACCCAGGACAGCTTTGGACTGTGGCCTGACTTGATCCCACAGTGGGGAAGGGCCAGACCGCCTCGGTGCTTCTTCCACGCTCCTAAGCTCAGAGGCTTTCACCAGGGCTTCTGACCTGGGCAAGGCCCTGCAGGAAGGGAATGAGCAAAGAGCTGGCAAGTAGGTTGACAGGCGTGTCCTCTGAAAGTTCAGGGCAACAAACCACCTTTTAGCCAGGTATTCCCCTGGGCAAACCTGGGCCAAAGTGAGCAAGAAAGAGAGGCAGTTTCTGATCCGTCGTGTGGCAGTCGCTATGGAGACCATGAGGCTGCCTTTTGCAGAACAGGAACCCATCAGATGCACAGCAGCAGATGATGGACTCTCATACAAGCAATGGTTTGTTTGTGCTGGAGAGAACAAAGTGTCCCAGGCCTTGGCGCATTGTCACATGCAGCCAGGACCACGCAACAAAGGCCCAATTCTCCTGACTGCACACGTGGTGAGTGGTGTCCGTCCTCCCTTGCCCCCTTTGCAAGGGACCCTAACCCAATGAACACACTTGGTATTCCTTATAGCTTTAACTCATCTGGAGCAGCGAAGGTAGCCATGATCTTTAGGCCCAGGAATTTTGACACATTTCCTGCTGGAGCCCAGCCAGGGAGGATGCAGCCTGGTCCAGAGGGCCATTGGGAGCCTTGAGTTGGATGGGCACCATTTTATCAGCCCTCTTTCTCCTGCTGGCCACTGTCAGCCCTTTGAGGGAGTTCGGACAAGGAACCAAACCATGAATTTTATCGCTACCTTTATTGGATGGTTAAAATACGCTGAATTTTGCAAGTCTGAAAGCTTCTCTCCCCCACTTGCCTTTACTTCCCAGGAACCAGGGGGGGGGGAGTTTTCTTCTGGGACCTCCCCACGCCCATTCGTCCCTGCCGACAAATAGTTGATCGTTTCAAATGCTGCCTTGTGCAGCGTGGCGATCGCCATTCCTCCTCCCCCCCCTTTTTTTGTTTTTCTTTGGGCTCAGCTCCTAATTTCGTCTCCTTGCCCAAAGCCTTCTTTCCTTCTCTGTTTTCTGCCTGCTTTCCTTGAATCGAAGTCACTCTCCAGGTTTCTTTTTCCCTCAGGGGAATATTTAAAAAAAAAAAAAAAAAGTTTCATTTCACCGGATCGGCGCGGCTGCCATTTTGGAGGCCTCCGCACGATCGCAACTTAAAATTAGACAAAATCTTCATTGCTGGACGAGGGGCTTCCTCTCTCTATACTCAAACTTAGAGAGTCTGACTTACGGGAGCATAGGGGCTCCTATTTCTCTCTGTCAGAAGCAAATAGCTTATTTATAGCTTCGGATCGTCGCGGCCGCCATTTTGGGCCTCTGCGCGATCACACTATTTACTAATTGTTCAATTGCCAACCAACTTGTTTAATTGTACAAGGGCATCCTCCTCCACTGATCATTTGAGAGAGAGACAACTTCACGAGGGGGTATAGGGGATCTTATTCCCCCCTATTGGATCAGGCCCTTTGGCTTCTTGCCTTTCCCCCCCCCCCCACCTCTGGGCAGACGCCATTTTGATCAGCCTCGTGGCTGACAGGGAGAGTTCCTTGAGGCATACCTCCTTCAGAGAACTTTACTAAGCTGACTGTTCCCCGGCTGCAGCTCCCCCTCATCCTACCTCCCAAGGATATTCCCACAAACGGTTGCATCTCCAGTTGCCCCTGTATTTCAACTTGGGCTGCCTGGTTATGTGGATCAGCCAGATGTTTCCCAGGAGCATCTTTTTGGCCACTACTAGAAACCAGATTTTGGGTTAAGACAGGTTTTGGCTGGAGTCAGCTTAGATGATCCCCTACTGTTACCTGGCCAGGGGGGCAGAGGGGTGGACCGAGGGGATCAGGAGGAGGGAGAAACACCCCCACCCCCAGAAGAGAAGCAACCTGTTGCTGACCTCCAGAGGCTCGGGAGGGCCACTGCCTTCCCATCAGGCCTCTTCCTTGGAATCCCCCGGCTGGCTGAGCCTTTGAGCCTCTTCTGCTTCTCAGCTCCTCTTGACAACCACACAGAGGTAGAATAGAATAACAGAACTGGAAGGGACCTTTTGTGTCATCTAGTCCAACCCTCCGCCCAAGCAGGAGTCCCTACACCATTTCTGACAGATGGCCGCCAGTCTCTTCTTGAAAGCCTCCAGTGATGAAGCACCAACAACATCTGGAGGCAGCTTCTATTTCATTGGTTGATTGTTCTCACTGTATTTTCCATTCGGTGAAGTTTAAATGGAGTTTGGGTCTGTATTTACAACATTTGTGGAAGAACAGCATTAAAATATATATATATAGAGAGAGAAAAAATGAGAAGATTGCTATGGAACTATGCTTAAAATTCATGCATAGATCCAAGTATATCATAGAAGCTTTCTTGAGATCGGAGAGAAAAAGGTTCTTGACTTTGCTTTCTCACTCACAGATTTTGAAGCTCCTGGCAACTGGCCACCGAAACAGGAGGAATAAGAAAAAGCCAGCAGTCCCGGCTGCACCAAGAGGGGTGTTGGGTCCACATTAGAGGAGGTGAACCTTCCACTGGACCTCCAGGGGTTCAAATCACCCTTGGAACCGTGCATCATTTTGAGCACCAGGCATTAAGAGGGGCAGGGAGAAGCTCTCATGAAGAGACCCCCCCCCAAGGAGCACAAAAATAATGGAAAGCGAGCCCCGGAAGGGGGCTCTGAGTGGGTGGGGGCAGACTTGGTTTGCAAAAGGGGGGGAGAGAGAGGAGAGCAGTCTGCAAACCTCTAAAGGGGGTTTCTCTGAGTGGGGGAGCAGGAGAAAGCCCCAAAGGCTGATTTTTAAATTCCCACCCAAATGATGGACATGAGTTGGCCTGGAGAGGTGCCAGATTCTGCTACATGAGGTGCCTGAATGCTGAGGCTCAAGGAGCATAGCTCCTGTAGTTGGGAGCATAAAGTACCTTGGAGCTGGTGCATCATGGGAACATCTCTGGGGCTTTCACCATCCCTGCAGTGGTCCTTGGTCTTGTAGATCCCCAACCTGGCACCAGAAGGGTGTTGATGGCTTGTCTGAATCACTCTTCCATAAAGGCAGGCTTGTTTGCTTGGCCAAACAATGGTGAGCTGTTTCCTCTCCTTTGTTCTCACGCATTCTTGGAGCAAAGCCGTGTGGTGCTGGGGGTGCAAGCGACAGAACGCAGAGAGAGACGCCAAGGGTGGCTCCCTACAGGACGAGCAAGAGCAGAAGGATGCTGGTGTGAGAAGACCCTGCTTTTCTCAGACTCTGAGTCCCAATCGGTCCTGATGTGGCCAGTAGCCCTTCCTCAGAGGCGCCGGGAGATCTCTCTTCCTGCACAAGGATTTGGGCAGGTCCCTGAGGCTGGATTCAGAAGAAGAACGATGGCTGGGCCACTTTAAAGTGACCAGTTTCTGTTTTTGGCTGGGGATTTGTAGATGAACCGCACCAGGTACAGCTCTTATTTATTTGTTTATTACATTTATATGCTACCCATTTCACTATCCAAAATGATTCTGGTTGGCTTGCAAAGGCATAAATGTAAAACATTAAAATTAACAGCATTAAATACAGACTAGAAATTGTGAGCTCGTCCCCTCAGATCTCATCAAAAAGTTGCTCGGAAAATCATGTGTAAAAATAATTTTGAGTTAGTAGAGCAAAGCAAAAGCATCCAGAATTTATTTGGCATATTTTTGTTTCCAAAGGAAGTTTGCGGAAGTGGAAGTGAGAACAAAGAGGGTCAACCTGAGAAGAGTTCAGCAAATATTGGGGTGGGGGGAGAGGTGAGTCCTTGCCTTGGGGCCTCTGGCTCCCATTTCATCCTCATCTTCCATCCCCTCCCCTGCGCATGAGCACCCCAAGAGCTCTGCTGCTCCTCTGTGGGGGAGGAAGGACGCTGACCAAACTAGAAGGGGGTGGCAGCATGAAATAAAAACTGCCTGGCGATCCCAGAGATTCAGAAACAGGGACGTCCATCGTCTCCATCTTTAACTGGCATTCTGGCAAGAAACAGGCGGCTGGGCAACGGCTGACCAAGCTTAATTCTTCTTGGTTTTCATTCTTCAAAGGCACAGAAGAAGCTCCACTTTTGGAGCAGGTCATTCTTCTCTGTCAATGAGGAAACAATCTTTTGTTGATTGACAGAGTCCTCTTTGACCAAAGAGGTTATTTTGGGTACATTTCTCTCATAGGGCAGATAATATAAGCGACGGTGGACTTTAAGGTGTGCACTGACTGCAAGGTTCAGTTTGGATCCCACGTTTGCAGATCATCTTGATCCTGTTCATGTTTATCCCCTTTTTTTTTTCTGTTAGCCCAAACTCACCCAAAGGATGAAGGAGCCCCGCTAAGATTGTCCTCTGCATGGAGCAAAACTGCTGCTCCAGTTTTCATTTCCGCCCAAGTCACCCCTCGTTCAGGGCAAGGGCGAGGGGGCAAGAGCCACCCTTGAATTTGTCTGGGTCTTGGGGTTTGTCTCTGCCAGCCCTGATGGAAGCATCCCTCTCAGGGTGCCCAGAAGGCGTCCACCGAGGGGAGCCCCATCTTTTCAGGGGGTTGTCCTCTCTTGCTTGGAGGGTTCCGGAAGGCCGTCCTTCTCCCAGTCAGTCTCGGGTGGCTGAGACAGTCCGGCCCTTTCCTGGTGGGTGTTGGTGAGGTGCTACTGTGCCTCAGTGGCCCCTAGGGTGACAGGGCACCCCTCCTTTTGCAGGCACGTCAGGCACCTGCTGCTGCTCAAGGCATGCCTCTGCTGCTGCTCCTGGCTTCCCTGTGTCTGTCTTCTGCTCCCGGAGTCCCTGCCATCTACCAGAGACCAAGTGAGACTCAGCCAGGTACGCCGTGAACGCCCATCCTTGGCCAAGCTTCTCCCGGGGGTGCCTGCCTGCAGCACCCTTGCTGTTGTTCACACCCTCCTGGCTGCCCCTGAGATGGGAAAGACCCATCCCTGCTTGCAATGTTGCTGCAGCCCATCATTCCCCTGAAGCCCATTGTTCCTCTTTCCATTCCCAGCTTGTGCTGGTGTAAGGACCGTTTCCCCAGCATTGCCCAACAGTTTGTGGCAGTTGCAAAGATTCCTGCCTTGTTCACTGTCAGGGCAAACTTAATTAGATGGATCAATTTGCGAGCAAAGGGAGCTTCCCCTCCTTGCTGTTGGGCTCGGAGCCTTGCAGCCGTAATCAGCAGCTGTTTCTTCCTTCCACAGCAACTCCTCCCCCCCTCCAGTACTTGCTGGAGCCCACAAACAAGGTAGTGCAGGCCCGGCGGGGAGCCTCAGTCACCCTGCCTTGCATCCTGTGGGTCGTGCCCCAAAACTACAAGATCCGATGGAGCAAGGTGGAGCCAACTGAGTACCTGGAAGTTGCCATCTTGATCAGCAACGGGGTCCATCACAAAACCTATGGCCCACTGGGCAGCCGGGCTCACCTGAAACGCAGCCACCGGTTCGATGCATCGCTGACCATCTCCAACCTAACTTTGGACGATGAGGGCCGCTATCGCTGCCAGCTTGTCAATGGCCTGGAGGACGAAAGCGTCTCTCTTGTCTTGCAGTTAGAAGGTAGGAGGGGCTCCCAGGCGAGGCAGAGGGTTCCCTCCCCCCCCATTGTGTCTCATCCATCTAGGTCAGTGGTTCTCAACCTTTTTAATGCCGCGACCCCAACCGGTTGTAAGTCCAGGACTAAACCAGTCATAAGTCGAGGACTAAACCGGTCGTAAGTCGAGGACTACCCAACCGGTCGTAAGTCGAGGACTTTCCCTGCCTGGGAGCGCCGCGCATGCGTGGTTCCGCCCCCTGCACCGGCCGAGGCGTAGTTGGCAAGCGGCAGAGACAGAGCAGGCCGACCACCAGCTGGCCCAGCCCAAGGGAGGTAAGGCACCCGCCGGAAAAGGGGAAAAAAATGGCGGACAAAAAAAATGGCGAACAAAAAAAATGGCAGACAGCCTTGCTTAGCGACCCCCGTGAAATGGTTGATCGACCCCAAATGGGGTCCCAACCCACAGGTTGAGAACCACTGATCTAGGTAAGCAGAGGGAAGGAGCCTCGTGCCTTTTAGTAGAGGTCACAACAGGAGGAGGGAAAGCATTGTGCCACGTTTACCGTCCCTTGAGCAGGGCGACCGTCCGTGGAACAGCCTTTGTGCCTCCTCTGAAAGATGGGATCATTAAAAGGGGACCCTGCCTTGTGGGAGGGAAAAGGGTTTCCAGGCCAGGTAAAGGTTCCCTGTCACTGTGGGTGCAAACTGGACAAGCCGCAGACCCTTAACTGGGACGGCCCTTGCCTTTTACGGTGAGGATTGAGCGTGTCTCTGGGTGGGCTGCCCAGCCTCTGCCCATTGCCCCTCCACTTCTTGTCCTTTTGCTCCAGGTGTCGTTTTCCCCTACCAAACCAGCCGGGGGCGCTATCAGTTCAACTACTTTGAAGCCAAGAAGGCTTGCCAAGAACAGGATGCCAGGCTGGCCACCTACGAGCAGCTTTACCAAGGTAGCCAGTTTGGGCTGTGGGCAGGAAATGGTGGGAGACTCAGGGGGTTCTTCTTTCATTCTACTTTTATTCCCACTCATTAAAAACTCACAGCAAAAATCTATTTATGTGGGGGCTAAGAGTCGACACCAACTTGATGGCACATAATCAGTCAATCAATTACCCTGCCCCCCCCAAAAGCCCTTCCAAGGCAAAACTCAAAGGTGATGCTCAAAGGTGTCATCTGGAAGATGATAAAGCAGTAAAAAATAACTGATCAAGTTTCCGAACCAAACATAAGTGTGCTTGTAATCATTTACCTTCCCATCATAATTCATAGTTTCATACTTCAGTGAATTTTTACCATAGCAAATAAGTTTTCATTAATTGGAACCATGCTAATATAGGATATTATTGCTTTGACATAAGTATTGTAAGGATCCTTGGAGATCTATTTCAGCCTCCTGCCCAGTACAGAAAAGTACCACTACAGCATCCCCAGTGTTGACCCGGAATTAAGAGACAGCATAGGAAGTATCAGTTGTGAATTTGTGCAGATGGGCCTGCTGACTTTGGGCCCTTGCAGAGTCATGGATGCAGGTCATGAAAGGACAGCAAGGAAAACACCCCATGTCCTAACCCACCCGGGAACGTACGACGTCTTTAGGGAAACACCCAAAAGGGAACATTTTTAGCTACTTCTGCTTTCTCCCTTCTTAGCTACAGTGTGCCAGACTTACTGGGTGAAATCTCGATCTTATGTGTGTCAGCTTTGCCGGGTGGATTGGTTATGTAATCAGAAGGAATAAATGCAAGGATTTCTTGTCATTCAGGGCTTCTCTCTTTTAGAGGAGCCCGTCTTTGTTCAGCTGAATAAAAACGTAAAGCTTAAAGGCAACTTCTGGTTTCCTGTATTTTTTTTTTATCAAGCAAAACCTCAGAACCTGCACAGCGTTTTTGGTGGGCCAGGCTTCCAGGAGAGGTGCTTGGTTGGTCCTAGGGAGGCTCAGGAAAGGGGAAGGCACCAAGTGCGCTCCAGGATTTCCTGGAGGTGCCCCCCCCCCCGCTTCTTGACTCTTCACTGTGGTTTTTAACAGGAAACAGTTTTTTCTTCTTTTTGGTTGCCTTTTACTTGGTTCCTGCATACTCAGGAGGGCTGAAGATAAGATACAAAGATACACATTGCTTTGTTGCACAGGCTTGCCTAGGGGAGAGAGAGAGTGTGTGTGTGTGTGTGTGTGTGTGTGTGTGTGTGTGTAAAAGTGTGCTTGTTTCCTTGAATCATTTCCCACCATTGACCAGAGCTGGGCATCCAGCCTCTCAAACACCAAAGCAATGGAGAGTCCACCTCAGCCTGAGGCCCCGGTTGAGTAGGTCTTCCTATGAGGAAATGCCTCCTGATGTCCAGTCTCCTTCCATATAACTTCAACCCACGCAGTCTCAACCTGTCTTCGGATCGCCCCTCTTGCCCCGTGTTCTGCCCTTGAGCTGTTGAAGGCAGCTACGGGGTCTCTGGGGGGGGGCTTCTCTTCTCCATACCAAACACCGCCCAACTGGAGCCGGAGCTCCGGTCATCAAGATCACTCATGCAATGAATCTCTCCCCAGGCATTTCTGTTATTTTTGTTCCCATCCTCCTTTCTGTGGTCTGCAATTCTCAGAAATGAAGGGAGGCTCCAGGGTGCTTTGCATGGGTGGACTTTTGAGGACTCAGTCCAGCCTCCCTTCGGCTCCCTTCTCTTCTCTTCGGTACATCAACCCTGTGGCCTCTTGGCTGACGGTGAGGCCAGCTACTCTCCTGGAAGGTGGGGTGGGGGGTGGGGGAGGAAGGGATGGACCAGGATGGAGAGGCTTGAGAAAAGGCCAAGTCAGCAGAACAGATAAAAAATGTTTATGTGCTTCTTAACAAATTAACGTTGTGGGAGATCTTCTGACAAATTCCTTGTTTATTTCTCCAGAGAGCAGGGTGGGAGGTTGTGCTTATTTATCCCAGGACTGGCAGATAAAATTGGGAGAGATTATATAATCCCCCCACAGCCTTTCAATTTCTTGTTAAACTTCCTGTCTCTAATGGCAAAGAATAGTAAATCCACTGTGGCCACCGCCACCACCCTACAAATGTCTGAAAGGTCCCAGGGCAGAAGCCAAGGTCTCCCCCTCTCTCTGCTCCTCTCCTAGCCTGGACGGAAGGGCTGGACTGGTGCAATGCCGGCTGGGTCATGGAGGGGAGTGTGCACTACCCCATCCGCAACTCCCGCAAGCCCTGCGGGGGTCTTCTTCTTCGGCCCGGAGTCCGAACTTATGGCCCCAAGGACAAGCTGAAAGATCGCTTTGATGCCTTCTGCTTCACCTCAAGTGTGCAAGGTAGGTGGAGACAGGCCAGGGGAGCCATCGGTAGGTCCCGTTTCCGAGGCCCAGATTGGGTGCAGCTTCTTTTCCCACATTCTGGAAGGGACCCAGAAGAGTCCAGTTTCTCGGACCTCTCCCGTGAAGGATGGCTGTGGTGTGGATGAGTCAAACCTAATGGCAACTTCCAGACTTGCAACTGGTGCACGAAGCAGAGAGAGGCAGGCCCATCACTGCCCATACCACTTCATTCTGGACTGAAGCTTCCAGATGGTCTTCAAGGGAAGCCCTATGTAGAGCATGTTTCAGTAGTCAAACTGCAAGATGACCAGGGTGTGAGTAATTGTCTGAAAGGCCGCCTGATCCAGGAAAGGGCAAAACTGATGTACCAGATGAAGCTACGCAAAGGCTTCTGGCCAGGGCTGCCACCTGCTCTTTGAGCAACAGGAAGACCTCAGCTTGTGACCCCTTATGAATGGGGAAGGGCTGCCCTACCCGAGGTTAGGAATGGAGCCTTGCCCCAGATCACATTGCTAAAAATTATCCCACGCCAAATAAACACAAGCCCCTCCTCCTCGCCCCTTCCCCGCCCTCCTTGTCTTGCTGGGTGGAAAGGTTGCCTCTCATTGAGCATGCAAGGCTTCGGCTTACTGCCCAGCAGGTGGATTTTGGAACGCAGGCCTTGTAGCTTCATCACCCAATTAATTTTAGTAGAAACGCACCCCATTACTGCTGATCTCACTCCATTCTGGTTTGGAATGGGCTGTGAAACTGTCTTCCCAACTCTTGCTCTCTTGTCACCCCTTTTTTTTTCTTTCCCTCTCCCTCCCTCCCTCACCCAGGTCGTGTCTATTTCATCAGGGGCCACTTCCACTTCAAAGAGGGCATGCAAGCCTGCCGCAACGATGGAGCTACCTTTGCCAAGGTTGGGCAGCTCTATGCGGCCTGGAGATTCTCCCAGCTGGATCGCTGCAACGGAGGATGGCTGGAGGACGGCAGCGTGCGCTTCCCCATCACTGCTCCCCGCCCACACTGCGGGGGGCTCCCAGACCCTGGCGTCCGTAGCTTTGGCTTCCCCAGCAAGCTCCGGAAGAAATATGGCGTCTACTGCTTCTCTGTGAAGTAGGAGGGGCAAAAGCCCCAGGCAGAGGCGGCCGTGGCTGAAAGCAACGACCCAGCCCAAGGAGGCCAACATCGGTCGTCTTTCTCTGGTCAAAATTCATCTGGACTCCTTGACGGGGACTTTCCTCTATCCCTCCCTGGAATCAGAGACGGCATTGATGGTCCAGCCTAGGGTGGCTTTGACCAAACACCCACCAGGCTGACTACAGAGTATGGGAATGGCTTTGTAAAGGCCTCCGTCCCCTCTGATATCCTGGGAAATTACTGCAGTATTTGAGGTCTTACTAGTAAAATTGTTCACCCCTTTGCTTTTGTTCCACACCGCAATCCCTTAATGTAAGAAATGCTGCCTGGACATTGCTAAGAAAAAAAAAAATGACAGCCCAGTCAAAGATACAGAGCAATGTGTATACTTCAATGCCCTTAACAAACTAGGTTACCAGCTCATATTTCTCCATTGAAATAGGGAATTTCTTGGTTTCACTGATATTATTTAATTTAAAAAGTTATAATAGAAATATTATAATGTGTTATTTTGTCTTCTGTATTACACTTTTTACGGACATTCTGTTTGCAAAGGGGATAAAGGATACAACATGGTGCAATAAACTGTCTGTGATGCAATAAGATAAACAATCATTAACAATAACCAACAAGATTTAGCCAAAGGGCATGATCCTGATAATTGGGCCAAAATCGGTGGTGGGATTCAGCCAGTTCGCACCACTTCGGCAGAACCAGTAGCTATTTTTTTTGGTTACCCAGGCCTAGAATGGGCTTCCGGAAATGGCATCCACACAGAGAACCGGTTGTTCTCATATTTGAATCCAAAATATTCCTAATCCAAAATATTTGAATCCAAAATATTCAGAAAACCAGAATTCAGTGGATTGCAAAAGGTGAAGAGAGAATCCCTCCAACTCAGTGGCCACGAATGAATCGGGTGGTCTTGAGCCAGTCACCAGCCCCCCGCTTTGTGGATCAGAGGCATCCCAGAGACAGAGTCCCCTCAAGATGGCCAGCCGGAGAATGAGGATGCTCCCCACCACTCATTCTACTTGGTGTGAGTGTGTGTGTATGTGTGTGTGTGTGTGTGTGTTTGTGCAAAGCTCTTGAGGAGAGTGTGTGTGTGTGCAAATAGTTAGCTATAAGATGAGAAGGGCAGCCCCCAAGTGGGGTGGGGGAAAGGACACCCTTTAAAACCACGTTTAAAGAGCCATTTAGTTATTAGATTATCTTTATATGTACACATATAATAATGTAAAAAAAATGAGTAAGAGCAGAAGGCACCAGATTCTCCTCCCTCTGTACTAGATCACAAATCTTAAAAACCTCTTTTAGTTTGCCCTGTGATCTTGGAGCGGGGGGGGGGAGAGGGAGGGCACATCACTCACAGCAGGAGAATTAGGGAGAGGAGGGCAAAGCAGCCCCTGACACACACACGTTCCCCTTTCTCATGTTCTCAGTGGAAAGAGGCTTGCCCCTCCCTCCCTCCCTCCCTCCCTCCCTGCTGCCCGAGGGACCCCCTCCCCTGCCTCTCAGTTCCCAGGGCAATGAGGGTCTGCACTCAGGAGCCCCTTCCCCCAAGGCCCGTCCTGCTCTGGCACCCAGGACTCCATGCCCCCCTTCCCCCAGAGACACCCCCAGCTGTCCAATGTTCCCCAGGGCAGGGGCAGCCGGCCTCTAGGACTCCCCGGGGCTGCAGGCGAATTGTGGCTGCTGCCACTGGCCGTTCTCCTGGCAGCGGATGAGCGGCTGGCGGCGCTGAGCGAAGCCTTCCGGGCACCAGTATCGGAGGACAGAATTGACTTCGTAATGCTGCTTTGGTTTGCCAAATATCTGCGCGTTGGCCACTTTGGGAGGGGAGCTGCAAGAGACTGGGGAGAAAAGTCCACGGGTCAGTTGTGTCCCCTGCTCGGTAGCTGGTCCAGGGAGGGGGGAATGGCCAGTATTTGGGTGCAGCCGGGGGGAGGGCTGGCATTGGATCATTGGTGCCAAATTGCCCTTAACAGGTGTCCAAAGAAGCCTCAGCTGGAGGGGGATGACAAGGTCCAGACAAGGTGTCTGAAGGACCCCCTCCGCACAGCCCCAGGGCCTCTTGCCACACGCGGAGACCCTGGGTTTCTGTTCAGACAGACACTGTCCGGCTTCCAGTGCCCAAAGAATCAGTCAGGGGCCCTTCTGGGCTGACACTCATCCTAGTGTCTGGACCACAGCCTCTCCCCCCTCCCCCCTCCGATGATCTTCCCTGCCAGGCAAGAAAGGTAAGTCACACCCAAAGCCTCTTCAGGTGGGTGGAAAATGACGAGCTTCGATGCCCAGCCCGAACTCTTTTCCCAGCCAGTTGCTTTGCCCTTAGCTTACCCTTTCCAAGGGTCCTAGGAAGGAAACCCGGAGGGGGTCTCGCTCTGGGGAAGAGGGCTTCTCTCCTTGGATACTCACTCAGCCCCATTTTGCAGGTGAAGGGCAGATGGTAGCCACAGGGCACGTCGCTCCACTTCCCATCCTTTCGCCAGGACATGCCCACGCAGTTCTCCCCGTAGAGGAAATGGCTGTCAGGCTGCCCGTCCTGCCAGCTCTCATACAGCTTCCAGAGCAGGCAGAGAAAGAGAGAGGTCAACCACTCCGCTCTGGGCTGCTCCTGCGGGCAAGGCTGGCGAAGGGCTGCCCAGGATGCTCAGCTCATGCAGGGATGGATGGATGGATGGATAGAGGGAGGGAGGGAGGGGGAGGGACGTTTCTTATTTCTAGCCTGGAAGGGTTGGGCTGCTCTGATCTGTGACATCATCCCCTGTGGGGGAAGCCATTTTTCTTAAAATCTGCTGCTTTCTACCTTGAATTGCCTGATAGCTACAGCCGGCTTCAGTGGACAGGGCAGGCTGTACGAGTCTGCCTTTTTGCTTGGTCTGCTAGTCAATGTGAAGGATAAGCACACTTAGGATGGGACACAATGGACAGATATCTCGGGCTCCAGTTCAGCCCATACAAGGGACCGCTAAGGCATCACAGGCACAGAGATGAAAAGCCCTTCCCCCTGTGCCTTGGGAGACCCCACCCGTGGGCTTTTTCTCCATCCTAATGGCCTCCCTTGCACGGACCAATGCTTGACCTTACCAAGACTGAGTTCTGCAGAGGTCAGTAAACGCCCCCCCCTCCCCGTCGCCCCTTCTCCTTCAGCTCGGGGAGCTTTCCAAGCTCCACTTACCAGAGGACTCCCGTCAGACCACTGGAAGTCCCCTTCGATCGTGCGGTCATTCAGGCCGATCCACTGGTATTCCTTGTACTGACCTGGAATCGAGGGATGGGAAAGCGCCCTTCAGACAAGGGAGGGGTGCAACAAGAGCACCCTGGCCACGAAAGCTTTCTTCCCTCCTGGGGCCCCCACCGCACAGGCGGAGAGGCCAAGAGGCCGGGAAGGTGAGGAAGGTGGTCCTCGGTGAAGGGGACACGGCCAATGCCTCCGAGGGCTGCGGCTTCCACCCACAGCCAGCTGGCACAGGTGTGCTCAGGCGGCCACAAGAGGGAGAACTGGACAATCCCCACCAGCCCTGAAGCTCCAAACTGACCCCACTTCCAAGACCAAGACCCCTACTGTTGATGAAGCTCTGCTCCTCCGGAGACATGATGTTGGCCAGGTGGCCCCCATGCTCCCTGCACTGGGTCTCGGAGTCCTCCCAGCTCCTCCGGGCAGAAAAGTGCTTGTAGCAGAATGCTTGGAAGGCGTCCCAGCCGGGCTGGCACTTCCTCAGGCCTGGAGAGAGAAACAGAAGCCGCGACGAATCCTGCGGCCTCCGATTTGGGTGGAAGGACGTTTGTCTTGAAAGGAGGAGGAACGGCCGGCCGGGGCGGCCGTGAACTGGATGCCCCCTCCCGCCCTCTTGCGCAGCTTCCCCCGGGAGGGTGGCTGGCAGGGCCTTTTGGGCAAGAGGGAAAAGGGGCTCTTCCTTCTGGATGTCTCCCTTCCCCTCCGGTTCAATGAGAGGCGTCCCTTGAGGCCATCGGCTGCTTGCTCAACCCTGACAGAAGCCCTGTCTCTGCGCCCCCCGGCAGACCCTTTGCCAGCTTCCCTGTGGGCCTGGTAAGGCGCTCTGTGCCCCATCTACTCACTGACGTCGCAGGCATCCCCTCCGTATCCCGGCAGGCAGAGGCACCCTGGGCGCCCACTTTCTTCCGTGCAGGTCCCTCCGTTCCTGCAGGGGTTTGGCATGCAGGCGTCTGAAAGCAGATGGGCATGGGAGTGGGGTCACCCCAGAAGGCCTCGAGAGAGGCCCCAATCCGCCCCCTTCCCCTCGCATAGCAGAGGAAAATCAACTTCTTGTCGTTCTGACACACTGGGCCTTGGGGGGGGGGAGGAAGGGGGTCAGGAGGTGATCAGAAGGGGCAGAGAAACAGTCCAGATAGAATTAGTATAAGATGGCTGGGTCCATACAACCACACTTCAACACTCAGGCTAAGAAAACACCATGGGCTGTGAAACACATCTGGGTATCAGATAAGGCGAGCCCCATTTTTGTGCGATAGGTGTGTTCACACCACAGGCTTAGCCTGCTGGTTACTGAAGGGATCCATTTTCTGAACTTGGGCAATTGAGCAGAACCATGAATTAAGGTTTCCTGCAACACTTTAAGCCACAACATACCCAAGCCAGTTAACGCTGAGCCAGCTTCACACCTGACTGCTAAGACAAAGACTAGGCGATGAGGCCGTTGTAGTTTATCCTGGGCAAATGCGTGGTGTAAATGCAGCCGCATTGCCTTGAGCAGTGGTTCTCAACCTTTTTAATGCCGCGACCCCAACCGGTCGTAAGTCGAGGACTAAATTGGTCGTAAGTCGAGGACTAAATCGGTCGTAAGTCGAGGACTTTCCCTGCCCGGGAGGGCCGCACATGCGTGGTTCCGCCCCCTGCGCCGGCCGAGGCGTAGCTGGCAAGTGGCAGAGACGGAGCAGGCCAACCACCAGCTGGCCCAGCCCAAGGGAGGTAAGGCACCCGCCGGAAAAGGGAAAAAAATGGCAGACAAAAAAAATGGCGGGCAAAAAAATGGCGGACAGCCTTGCTTGGCGACCCCCGTGAAATGGTCGATCGACCCCAAATGGGGTCCCGACCCACAGGTTGAGAACCACTGGCCTTGAGGGTTTTTTTCCCGTTTGCCAAACAATTGCAACTGATGTGGCCAAGAGGAGTGAAGAAGGTGGAAGGCAACCCTCGGGAGGGCGGCCTCTCCAGATGCCCCCAGTTGCTGGGGAGGGAGACCCTGGCTGCCTCGGGGGACTCACCTGGATCAGCTATAGCCCAGGGCTCTCCAGTGTGGCTGAGCGGAGCCAGAAGCAGCCTCTCCCGTTTGGGGGGGCTCCTTGCTTCCCGCTTGCTTGTGGGGGGGGGGGTCAGGGCATACCATTTCTAATCACAGGCAATCAACCACAGCCACACCTTCCTTCCCTTTGCAGACTTCCCCCCCCTCCTTCTCGCCTTCTTTGCCCCCAGTCAGCAAGGATGGGCAGGAAACTCAGCAAGAGGCTGGGGTGGGGTGGGGTGGGGGGGTGGGGAATGCTGCAAAGATGCTTCCTTCAGCCCAGGATCTGGGGCCGGAGGGCTGGTTTGGTCACTCCTTCACTCCTTGAAAGGTGTGTGGCAGGTCAACAGCCCTGTTGGGCAGTGGTAGGTGGTCCAAGTGTCGGGAATGCCTGCAAAGTCCTCCTTCCCTTTCCTCTCTTGGAGGGGTTTTGTTCCATTTCGCCCCCTCCCTCCCTCCCTTCCTCCCAGATACCCCCATTTCCCTAGAACAAGCACCGTAGGGGAGAGGCTGAAGTTAGAAAGGAATGAAGGGCCTCACACCAAGTTCCGGAGGTGGAGCTGGTCACACTCCAAGAAATGCAAAAGCCCTGGGGGGGCCCCCTCCATCTCCCCCCCTTGGCTGCCCTGACCCTCCGTGTCTGGTTCTCCCCTGCACAGGCAGGCTGCCTTTGGGACGCCAAGGGCACCTGGCCCGGCAGCCGAGTCAGACCGGAGGAAGTGCCCTAAAAGGCCTTGCACGCTTCGGCTGAGCCTGCCTCCTGTAAGGCAACCCAAGGACATCCCCTCTGGCTCAGCAGAAGCAAGGCATACCAAAGGAAATGGGGATGGGATTAATTAAAAAAAAAAAAACTAGACCTCCAGAAAAATGAACGCATTGAGAAAAGTTTGCCCTGCATACCAAACTATTCCTCCGAGAAGCTAATTTTCTACAGGCAGGGGGATTCAGGATGGAGCTGCTTGCATCTGTGTCACTGCTGCACTTGGGCCTGTAGCTGCTTCCTGAGCCGGCTGCCAACTCTGCTGCTGGTCCCACCACGGCAGCAGCCGCAGCAGCCTAATTTCTCCTGTGGAAACTGCCCTGTGTGGTTTTCCAGACTCCTGTAGCTGGCAACTGAATCGCCAATTTCTCTTGTGTTTAATTGAAAGCATTTTGAGATTTCTTAGGGAGGGAGGGAGGGAGGGAGGGAGGCAGGCAGGCAGGCAGGCAGGCAGGCAGGCAGGCAGGAAGGAAGGAAGGAAGGAAGGAAGGAAGGAAGGAAGGAAGGAAGGAAGGAAGGAAGGAAGGAAGGAAGGAAAAAACAGGCATCCCAGAGCTCCTACCTGATGGACAATACAGTATATTCTCGACAAGGAGCTCATCCTTGCTAATGTTGGGCTGGGGGCACCCCTGAAAAGTGGTTTGGGGAGGGTGTTTGCCGTTCTGAGAGGCCCTGGCTAAGGGGAGAATTCCGTCTCTGGCTACGGATGTGCCCCGTTTCCCAGTTGTCTGGGAAGAGAGGCAAGATAAAAAGATACATTTCCTGTGGCTGGTGCTGCAACCATTTTGCCAGAGGGAGAGGGA
>NW_015387238.1:97116-110033 GCF_001527695.2 Protobothrops mucrosquamatus | reverse complement strand
CAAAACAAAGTATATTTAAAGACCCAAATTCGAAGGAGCTCACTTGAAAAGCACTTGCTCTTCTGGTCTCCCAGGGCTGCTTCCCGAGGCAGGGAGCCTATTTCACCCTCTTGGGGAAGTGAAGAAACCCGTCTGCCCCGGGAGCTGCCTTTCGATCAGTGCGTTTATTTCCCTAGCCACACAGCCAGAGGCCCTTTTCCCAGATCCCAGGGGACGCTGCAGGTCTCCCCTAACCTTCTTTTTCCTCCCCTCCCCAACTGCATTCTGAAACCTGGCCGTATATTTCTTCCTCAGTTTGACAAGAGAAGCTGGTTGGATCCTGGTGTTGAGCAGAGGGTGGACTTGATGACCTCAGTGACCCTTTTTAGCTCTAACCGCAATTCTCTGAAGGGAAAGTTCATTAGTGCAGGAAAGATAAGAAGGCACAGGGGGGGAAAGTAAAGAAAGACAGAGACAGGTACAAACATCCAGACAGTTTTCTCTAGAAAGCTTTTAATTTCTTATTTTTCTTTCTCTTTGAAATTAGTCTCCTTCCTGGTTCGTTTTTTCATGGAAACTGTGGTTAAAACACTTCATAGAAGTAGGAGAGACTTAAAGAGCCCACACTCTCTAGGGTGGTTTGTGTCTGTGGGCATCATGTGTGCTTCTCTGATTCCTTTGCCTTCCCCAGTCCTGGAAATGAGTGGGGAGGAGGAGGAGGAGGAGGAGGAGGAGGAGAAGGGAGGGAGGGAGGGAGGGAGGGAGGGGACACAGGAAAGCGCAGCCTGAAAGGAGATGCTGAGCCAGGGGTGGGCTTAGTGTGGCAGGACAGCCAAAATGGTGGCCAAGGATGCCAAAGCCATAGAGCCAAAAGGATTACCTGACACGCTGCCAGATGCTCCAAGGCTGGCACTTTCAGTGGGCAGAACTGGCCGAGAGTGGGTGGTAGTCAAGGAGGCCTCCAGGAACGGGGTGCTGAAGAAGTCCAAGCCCAAAGGGCCTCCAGAGGGGACAGCCTCCTGGTGTCCCGGGTGCCCTTCTTCCTCTGCAGCTGGCACCGTCGTCGTCAGAGCCGCCTCCTGCTCCTTCTCCGATGCTTCTGCCCAGGGCTCCTCTTCGGAAGGGCCGGCTTCGGTCTCAGCCCCATCCTCCATCTCAGGCTCCTCTCCAGAGCCAGCAAAAGCCTTCGGGGTAGCCACGGCCTCGTCTGGAGGACTGGAGATGGCGGCCGGGGAGACCCTGGCTGGTGGTGGCCAGGAGGAACCCGAGTGGTCCCCACTCTCTTCAGATGGGCCGGTTGGCGTCACGCTCAGGGACGGGAGCAGCATGGGAGCCCAGGGGGTCACCGGGAAGGCGGCTGTCCCTGGAGGCTCAGATCCTGCCTCTCGGGGAGGACTGGGGTGGCGAGTGCCTGCCCGCCCAGACACGGGGGAGCTGCTTTCGACTTGCCTGGCAGAAGAAGCTCCCGCCTCAGTCTCTTCAGGGGGACTGGAGCCCTGGCCGGCACCGTGAGTCCTTTCGGTGACCGTCTCTGAGGGAGACGCAGAGAGACCTTCATGGACTTTGCCCACTGTCTCTCCCTCTGGGCTGTCAGAGGAGCTGGCTGCGGTCTCTGGGGAGGGCTCTGCAGGGCTGCGGACACCGTGGGGCTCCTTCTCATCCCTGGGCTGGCTCCCCACTGCCTCTCCGTCCTCAGCCTCCCCTTCCTGAGGAGATGCCTCCGAAATCTCTGGCTCTCCTTCCTCCCTCTGTTGCCTTTGGTCCGTGACGTGGGCCTCCTGGGTGCTGGGCACCTCCTCTGCGCCGGGCTCTGCTGGCTCTCGCCCTGAAAAGCCCAAGGAAGCGGGTGAGAGAGGGAGGACGTCCAGGGAGGGGCCCCAGATGCCCCCTCGGCATCCACAAAGCAAATGGAGGCTCCAGCAGCGGAACTTCGTTTTTCGCAACACGCTGCTTCGGGGGGGAGGGGCTTGCCTCCGCCCTCCATTTTGGTACAGGTGGGGCATCATCAAACATTCCTGCCTCTTGTCACTTTGTGTCAAATTCTAATCAATTTGCAATTAATTGATCCGACATCAATCATCAGATATTAATCAATCTGCTCTCAAGTATCCAGGTGAAATTATCAGGGGTATCTGGTGGGCAAGGAAGTTCCCGATCAGGCCCACAGACAAAGGTGGCATGAGGTGACCAGGGTGAGGCAGCTGCAGCCAGCTGCAGCTGCAGCCAACATTCAGAGGACCATAAGCCTCTTTTCACACACAGACCCCTCCCCCAATGCACTCCACACCCCATCAGGCACTGGGAAGCCCACCTCTCGCAAGCAAGGCCTTGGCAGCGGCTGGCCCCCAACTGCCCCCACCCCGAGCCCCTCCAACCGGCTGACAGGTAGAGGGGTTGCCTGTCCAGACCATCAGGAAGGTGGCCACAGAAACACAGAGCCCTTGGCCACGCAAGCCACCTCCTCCCACTGCGTTGCTGCTGTTGAGTATAGCCAGACAATTAGGGTCTAGGACAGTTGGCTGCAGCTGCCTCACCCTGGTCACCTCATGCCACCCCTCCCCACCCCAGCCACCCCACCCCAGCTGCCCCTCTCCAGTTGCCCTTCCCCAGCCTCCTCACCCTGAGTAATTCGCCCCAGGGAACTGGCCTCAATGGACAATTTCATCCTCCTCCTGCTCCTCTCTTTCCCTGGGGGGGGAGCAACTGGGGGGAGGTGGCTGTGGCCAATTGTCCCATTCCAGACACTTAAGCTCCCCATCTCTCTCTCTCTCCTGGCTAGAGAAAATGACACCCCTCAGCTCAGGGTCTACAGTGCAGATTACGGGACATTCCCACATCCAGCAGGGCTTCTCACTGCTGTGGATTGTTTTGACTTTGGGGGAAACTGAAAGCGCTACATCCAAGATGCTTTGAAAGAAAACAGAGGCAAAGGAGACAAACTAAAATCCACAAAAATTGCTTTCCCCCCCCCCCCCGCCCCCACCGAACAGAGGGATCGGAGAAAAATAGATCTCAGTGCTGTAAGCTGTTTGTGTAGCGTGTCCATGGCTCTTAGCTCTCAGCTGCTGGTACAATCTCATTGCTTTCAATGTGTAGAAGAGCATAAAGCTTACTCTCTTGCACTCCCTTTCTCCGATCTCTCTTCTCCGCAAGGGAGGAAAGAAAGAAAAATACATAGGGCAGGCACAGTTCAACATACTGACTGTAATAACGATCATGTGGCTGAGGGATGTGGCAAAGATCATAAATGGTTGTAAATTGGTATAAAGTTATTTTTTCAGCACCATTGCAACCTTGAATGGTCACTGAATAAATGTTGGTAAGTGAGGACTAACTGTATAGAAATCGGCCACTGGAGGGAACTAAAGTTCCAAGCAGCAAAAAGAAAGTGAAGCCTGCAAAATGGCAAACAAGGGCAGGGCACTTGTGGTATTTCAAAGGATTTTTGAAGAACTGGGAGAGAAACTTATAGCAAATTTAGCAGCAATAATTTCTGCACCTGTAAATGCATTTCTTTGAAAAAAATATAAAGAGAAAAAGTGAAAAATATGATAGACAGCAATATGGAAGAGTTTGTGGATAGACAGGATGAAGAGGGGATACAAATTGTAGCTGCTGGAGAAATATCAGAAAATAAAGAAACTGAGGATTACAAAATAGCAAAGACAATCAGAGAAGAAACACAAATGGCAACTCAAGAGATGAAAAAAGACCCGGGCTGGGACTTCTTTTCAGGATTACAAGAAAATGTTTCTAAAACCCTGAAGAAATCTTTGGGATGGGAGAAAGCAAATGTGAATCCTACTACAGCAACTTCATGAAATCAAAGATAAACATGGTTTGAAGCAAAAGAAAGGAATATGAAGTTGACTTGTTTGATCTAAGCTAACGTAAGAAAAAAATTATAAAGTTCTGGAAACCCTTTATAGACTTTTTGCTGACATTTGAACAGAAATGATGATTTTTAGATTTGTGAATGGTCAAGAGGGGAGGATTATGGTAAAAAATGAATCGTGCATGTAATTCTACTGGGGGTGAGAGGGATTTATTAATTTGCCAGTACTTGTTGCAAAGAGTATTGGGAGTTGCTTCTTTAAATATTCTTTTTTTGCCCTCTCTCCTTTCATTTCCCGATTTCAGTTTGTGTTATCTTTCAGTAATGTAAAACTCATATTTAAGTATTTTTTTAAAAAAAGATTCCTGTGCTGGTCAGAGTATATAGCTATCTTAGGAATTAAGAACTGTCCCCTTAAGGGATAGCCTTCTGGGTAATGTAGTTTAAGTTACCTGGTCATATCTGTGTTCGGACTGGCCACTGGGAGGGACTTCTGATTAGTTACCGGATTTCCTGGCTATGTGCTGGTCAGCGAGGTCTTTATGAATTCCAGCCACGAGAACGGTTTGCTCCGTAGCATGGAAGAAACTATCTCTTTTTACCTACATGTTGGGTACAGATTATGCAATGAATGTCAGATGTATCTTCAGTAACTGTGAGTTAATGTTTAAAGCAGTGGTTCTCAACCTGTGGGTTGGGACCCCATTTGGGGTCGATCGACCATTTCACGGGGGTTGCCAAGCAAGGCTGTCCGCCATTTTTTTTGTCCGTCCGCCATTTTTTCCCCCTTTTCTGGCGGGTGCCTTACCTCCCTTGGGCTGGGACAGCTGGTGGTCGGCCTGCTCCGTCTCTGCCACTTGCCAGCTATGCCTCGGCCGGCGCAGGGGGAGGAACCACGCATGCGTGGCGTTCCCGGGCAGGGAAAGTCCTCGACTTATAACCGGTTGGGTAGTCCTCGACTTACGACCGGTTTAGTCCTCGACTTACGACCGGTTGGGGTCGCGGCATTAAAAAGGTTGAGAACCACTGGTTTAAAGAATGCCTGATGAATTAAAGTAATCTGCATGAAACCTTTCCGTGGAGTTAATCTGCCTGCATCAAGCAATATCCAGCAGCAGCCTCCTTGCTTGATCCAGAACAATGCCCCTTCTCTCCTGCCACCTACCAGGCCCGTGTCGCCTGGCACAGCTGCCAACTCTTTCCTCCCCCTCTTCTCCTCCGCTCCGCCTGTCACAACCGCCTGGGCCAGACTCCTCGGGCTCTGTGGTGGCCGCCTCCTCAAAGGCTTTGCTTGGCTCCTCTGGCACCTCAACGGGATCCTGGAAGAGGGGCACAGAATAAATGGCCCCCCTGGACTCCTTGGCCCCCTCGGGCTCTCCCTCGGCCAGCTGCAGCTCCTCCATCCTCTGGGTCACCGTGCTGATCTCCTTGCTGCTCTCTGCCTCAGGGACGGGAGATTCCAGGGAAGGGCCGGTCTCCTCTGCAACAGAAAGAGAGCGAGGGTTACTGCCCGGGCCGTCTTCTGGGACCCTGAAAGACATCTGGGCAGCTGGGCCGGGCAGCAGTGGCTGCTTGCTTGGGAATCTCCTCCTTGGGGGGGAAAAACGAGGGCAGGGATGGCCTTGTGAGGAGGAGAAGACAAAAGCTCTGGGTCTGGGCTCCAGTGACCCTTTGGAGGAGAAGGAGCAAGGAGGAGATTGGCCTGTGGCTGTTCATGGGAGGAGATGCCGTAGGGCAACAGTGGGAGCCAGAGGTCGTGCCCTTTTGTGCTCTGATAATGAAGGAGCAGGGAGAGCCCCCCCACCCCAAATACCCCTCTGGATGTTAAAGAGAAGAAAGAGCTGGGCTACCAAGGAATTTCCAGAGGCAGCTGGTCTCCAGATGTCACTTGTAGGAAGCAGTGGCTGGCCTGGCCATCAGAGGGAACCAGAGCTACCCACTGCTAGGTAGGTCTCTTCTGCCAGATGTGCCCCTGGTGAAAACGACCGTGCAAGTGGAACGCACAGCCGGCTTCCTGAGCCACCCCATCCTGTCCAGCTGAGGGCATCTGAGACCTTCCAGCGGATGACACAGAGAGGCTCCTGCTTGCTAATAAAGTGAGTTCAACGTCAGCAAATCATGTCCCATCTGGGAAGAGGGTAAACAAGCCCCTTCCTCGCCTTCAGGGCCTTCAGCTCTTCAGGTTTTCTTGGCAACTCAGATACTTGGCCTGTAGTGTGCATTTGTTTAAAGAAAAATCCTGGGCAAAGGACTGAGGACACTGCAGGAAACAACTGCTCACAGGAACCAAGCCCCCTCTCAAGGAAAGGCAGACCACCTGAACTTTCACGTTCCCAGTTTTTCCTGGCCAGGAGACAAACGACGGGGAAAGCTACCGCCTGCCGTGCAGGAGCTGGCCAAATACGCAACGTGGACCCTGAATCCCAGTCCCACAAGGAAGATCCCTGCTTACCTTTGAAGCAGAACACGTCGTACTTGCTCTGGGGATCTGGGAATCCCGTCTGATTGTGAAAGAGGAAGATGGTTTTGACTCCTGGCAGATTCCCTCCACACTTCTCGCGGGGTGTCACAATCGGGTAGCGCACGCTGCCGTCTGCCAGCCAGCCTGGGCTGCAGTGGTCCAGCCCTTGGTTCCAGGCCGCATAGAGCTGGCCGGTCGTGGCCATCTCCACCCCCTGAGCTTCACACTCGGCTTTGGCCTCCTCCCAGGTGAATTTCCTCAGGGAGCTCACCAAAAACAGGTCCCCTGCAGGCAGAAATGCTCACAATGCTTTAAAAGGAAAAGCACCAGCATGCTTTATTTATTGAAATACCGACCACACAGAAGTTCTTTGGAATCACTTTGGCTTAAAAAACGGAAAAATGGAATTTACTGGTGGGAGGCAGCAAGGGGTTTCCTGTAATGGTTCTATTCTACAATCAAATTGATTTCAAAAGAAAATATTTTTAAAAGTATAGTCCACAGCCCTGGGATTTTCTGTGGCCCCTCATCTGAGATCAGCTAATCAGACTGACTCCAAGAGTTTTTAAAGAGATGACAAGCAAAATGAGCTGTTCCCCCTTCGGCTTAACCATGAAGATAAAAACAATCAAACAAGATATCGCATCGAATGGAGAGGGCGTGGCCAGCAGCCCCACTTAATTATTGGAGTGAATCTCATGCCAGGCTCTTCTCACCCCCTGGCAGAAGACAGCCCACCAGCCCTGGTCCCAGAAGAAGACGGAATGGGATGGGGGCCATGTGGGGCAAAAGGCTTTTGGCCACAGAACTGACCATAAAGTTCTTCAGCGTAGCAGTAGACGTCATACATGTCATCTGGATTGACTACGCCATAATTGCGGATTCCCGGAAAGCCATTCATGTCTCCATAGCAGGCTTCGCGAGGGGTATGGATGGGATACCTAGAGGTGATCATAGTCTGGTTACATGTTAAAGCAAGTCAGGACTGGTTGCCTGCAATGAGGATGGAAAAGAACCCCAAAATGTGAAATGGGAATAAATAGGAGCTCCGCCAAATACCTTGTGAGAGAAAATGAAAGTGGAAAGATTCTAACCCCACCCAGCACAGATCTCTCCAGCCTGGAACTCGGCTCTGGTGGGCTTCTCTTCCTGGTTCCCCTGAGCCAATTCCTGCCTTGGGAAGAGAAACCAGGTGGCCAGAGGCTTCCTGATGCTCTGCTGGGACCAGGCAGGATGTCAGCAGAGGCCACTGGTGGGCATGAGGATCTGCGTCCCCCCATCTTCAATGTGCCCAGTATGTAGGAACTGTGCAATTTCCCCCCCCTAAGCTCTGTCTGAAAAAAAAATTTGGATTGAGGAAAAATCCATAAAATACATTTATTACTGTGCAAATAATTCAATTCACCAAACCAGAAACTTTACTTGTTTATTTTGCTGGTCTATGTTAAGAGGCAAACATATCTTTGTATCAGCAAAATCTAAAATATTTATTTTGGAGAAGTAGTTCCAGCCAGGTCAATATGTATATTTGGGTTCTGCTTCTTTTTCGCCCCACACACACATTGAAATTGGCTTCTAGGTAAAGAACATAGAGGTATTTCCTAGGCATGGATACTGAACAGAGTTATAACTAAGAAGCCAACTAGACTTTGGCAATGTCTGCGGACCAGAAAGTTAAGAACCAAAAACAAAACTTAAAGATGACTAAGAAAAAAATGAAATAAAAACACAAACACGTAAACTTCAAAAGTACAAAAGTTTTAAGCGTCCATGTTGAATAATTTCTGTGCAGACCAGGCAATTCTTAGGGAAAAGCGTTGCGGCCTATCCCAGGAAATGCGGTTTACTGCAGGATTTTCCAGACGTTTTTGCGTTAAAATCAATCGGACACCAATACCGGCGGTTCAGTTAAAGGTGCCTTTTACTTTCCCAACAAAGCTGGTTGGGAAAGTAACCAACACCAAACACCTCCCTTCGACCAGTCCGCTCCCACAGAGAGGGCCTCCTTAGAGTGCCGTCGGCCAGACAATGCCGGCTGGCGACCCCCAGGGGGAGAGCCTTCTCTGTGGCAGCTCCTGCCCTCTGGAATGACCTACCCCCCGACCTACGTACAGTTGCGGACCTGNATCTATTCCGTGCGGCCGGCCTGGCGTAGTTTGATTAAGTTTGATTATGTTTTAGTGGGGGTTTTGTATGGGGTGTTTTTAGAACAGGCCTGTCATTTAATTTGATTTTAGCATAGAAATTATTTATTTATTATTGTGGTTTTTAGTATCGCCTGTTCACCGCCCTGAGTCCCGTAAGGGAGATAGGGCGGTATATAAAATAAATAAATAAATAAATAAATAAATAAATAAATAAATAAATAAATAAAAACCAACCAACCAACCAACCAACCAACCAACCAGCAAGAGGAACGGAGTCCTTCCGCACTGGTCCAGGGGCGTCCGAGCCTTCCAGCAGGGCCCGATCCCCTGGGAGCGACGGCCACCCGAGCCCCGCCCCGCCCACCCGCCCCGCCCCCCTTACCTGACCGTCTGGTCCGCCAGCCAGCCGGCGTCGCACTGCTCATAGCCGCTGCGGTAGGCGGCGTGGAGCTGCTCGGGGGTGGCGATGGCCGCCCCGATCCGGGCGCAGGCCGCCTGGGCCTGGGGAAAGGTGTAGGCATAGCGGGAAGAGCCTCCCCGGTAATGGAAGACGACCCCTGCGAGGCGAGAGGAGAGACCTGGGCGCCTGGCCGGGCAGGAGGCTGCAGAGCTCGGCCCCCGCCGGCTACGGCTGCTTCTGCCCGGTGGCGCCGGGCCCCCTCAAACGCTCCAGCGATCCTTGCCACCCCGCCCTCCTCTCGCCGGCCCCGGCTTCCGCCTGGCCTCTCCCGGGGCCTTCCTAACTGTGGCCCGGGCTCCGCCGCTCTCTCTCGGGCAGGAGAAGGACTCCGGCCGCCGGAGCCCAGCCTGGCGGGGAAGGCGAACCGAGCATCTTTCTCTCGGAGGGGGCTGAGGCCAGCAACCGGCAAGCGTTGCCTGTAAGTCTCAGCACCGTTGCAACTCCAAGGCTAACTGCCCTGAGGGCCCCGCGCTCGGCTGTCCAGGCAGTGTGACTGCAAGGCTCCCTGACTCCTTTCTTCCCCCACCTGAAAGGGTGGGGCTGTACAAGATGCCCGTGGGACCCTCCTGGCTCAACAAGGCTGGGTTCTCTAGAGGTGGCCTTCCTAGGATCTTAATTTTTTTTTTATTATAAATTTTTATTATTTTTCATTTAAAAAACAGAAACATAAATCTATTATCACAATATCAACCAAAGAGAATAAAACTAAACAAAACATTCACGGACGTGTCCGGTGTCCCCCTCCTGCACCACCCTCTTCCACTTACCACTCCTCCTCCTCCCATTCTACCACCACTCCTCCTTCTAGGACAGTGGTTCTCAACCTGTAGGTCGGGACCCCATTTGGGGTCGATCGACCATTTCATGGGGGTCGCCAAGCAAGGCTGTCCGCCATTTTTTTTGTCCGCCATTTTTCCCCCTTTTCCACTGTTCTAGGATCTTAATTTTATTACAGCTTCTGCTACCCTCTAGGTTTGGTTTGGTTTGGTTGATCAACTAATGTTGAAGGTTTTCTTGACCGCGTTGGCTTGTATAGGGAAAGCTGTTCGGATCTTCCTTGAGATAATAGATTTTAAAAAATACTCTTCATGAGAATTTTGCTTACTTCACGGAAGGAAAGAAAGGAACATAGAATGATAGAGTTGAAGGGACCTTGGAGGTCTTCTAGTCCAACCCCCTGCTCGAGCAGGAGACCCTCCTCTACCACTCTGGACATACGGCTGTGTCTGGAGGCAAACTATTCCACTGGTTGATTGCTCTCACCATTAGGAAACTTCTCCTTAGTTCTAGGTTGCTCCTCTCTCGGTTAGTTTCCAACCATTGTTTCTTGCCTTGCCTTTTGGTGCTTTGGAAAATAGTTTGAACCCCTCTCATTTTTGTAGGAGCCCCTCAAATATTAGAAAACTGCTATCATGTCACCCCATCATGTCCTTTTTTATCATTAAATTAGACGTACCCAATTCCTGTATGAAAATGAACAACACATTTTCATACGTTTTAGCCTCCAGACCCCTAATCATCTTTGTTGCTGTCCTCTTCAAGGAAATGTTTGCTGACACTTACTAGTCCACCACTCAGTATATGGGGATCATAAATTGAATAAAACAGAAATAAACTATGTAAATACATAGTAGATATACAGTAGATGTTTGAGAAAAACTGCTTTGGATCATAGCAAGGAAGCGGCCAAAAGACAGATTTTAAGAGCTTCAAGGAGAGCTAGCTGCATGAAGGAATTTAAGCCACAAATGTGAAGCTACTGCTGAGAAATCCCTTAAATGATTTAACTGTGGCATATTGCAGATTATGGATTACGTTACACTTAAAGCAAACCAATTCCTAACTTAATTGGCTGCAAAAGTTCACCCAGCATTTTGAGCTCTCATCAGAAATAAAGCCAGGCGTGCAATCCAGCCGAGGGGCAGCCGAGGGGGACAGGCCTGGGTGGGCTGGGGCTGAGCCTGGTGGGAACCTCTTACCCTTCACCTTCACCTCCAGGAAATCCTGCCCGTCCTCAATCCCGTGTTGAGCGTCACAGCGATACAGTCCAGAATCATTGGAGCGCAGCTCGCTCAGGACCAGGGTGGCATCCATGGGCGAGTCAGGATAGAAGGGCAGGAAGACTCGGTTACGGTAGATTTCGCTGACTTTGACCTTCAGGCCCCGGGCTACCAGGATCTCGGTCTCTTTGCCATCAACAAGGAAGGTCCACTTTACTCGGAGGGTGCCCCGAACCCCTTGGCGGCCGGCCATTTCGGCAGTGGGCAGTGGCCGCAGGTAGGTGATGTGGCAGGGGATGGTGAGGCTGCCAGACAGGACGGCTCGCACTGGCGGAAACTTGGCAATTGAGACCCGCAGAACTTTGAGCTCATCTGGGGGGAGAAAAGGAGGGACCAGCTGTGAGAGGCCTGGGGGGGGGGTTACCTGCAGAACTGGCAGGGACTGAATGGGTCTTTCTTTCCCCATTGGGGCTGCTCTTCCATCCTTTTCTTTTCTTTGCCTAGACTGAGGCAATGGCTGACAGTCGCGGCTGCATCCTGTCCCTGGATGGCCTCCCCCCTCCACCAGTTTTGGGAGAGAGAGAATGTTACATTTTAACCATTCCATCCATTTTCACTGGCATAATCTGGAAGAGCTGCAGAGAGGTGAAAAGAGGCCCAGGGGCCACGTGGAAGTCATGGCGGCCATTGCCCACCTCCCCCTTTTATCAGAAGTGCAAAAGGCTGAACCCTCTTGGTCTGACTGCTACACCTGCCTTCTGTGAGCCCCCCCCCCACCTCTAGGGACAGAGAGGAGCACTTGGCCCACCCTGCCCAGCCACTGCTTCTGCCCCACCATGCATCAGGGTTGCGTTACCTGTGCTTTCCCTGCCAAGGTGGAGGGAGACCCCCAGAGACGCCAGTTGGGCCAAGGCAGCGCAGAGCATGAGGTCTCGGCAGTGGGCCATCTTGGTCCTGCTTGGGGGGGGGAGGGAGGCAGGAAATTGGGGTTAGAGGGAGGGAGGAGGGAGGGAGGAAAAGCGTAAGCAATGGTCTTCTCCCAAGTTCACTAGAAGAAAGAAAGAAAAAGAGGGAACATCCATATAACTGGACTATTTATCTGAATGTCAAAGATGCCAAAATGCTGTAATGGTGGTTGTTTGGCAGTCAGACAAGGACCTGAGTCTTTTCTGCACCAAATTGTTACTCATAAAGACCTGGATGACATCCCCTCCCCGAAATAGCAAAGTAATCAGCTGGGAGCTGACCTTGAACTTGGGAAAACTCTTCCCACCTCCCACCCTGGACCTCCGGGAAAGAATGTTTTCAAAGTGGATCCATTCCGGCTACATCTCGGCCCAAAGCGCCTCCAGCTTGCGGGACTGAGTTTAAAGCAGTGGTTCTCAACCTTTTTAATGCCGCGACCCCCAAGTCGAGGACTAAACCGGTCGTAAGTCGAGGACTAAACTGGTCGTAAGTCGAGGACTAAACCGGTCGTAAGTCGAGGACTACCCAACCGGTCGTAAGTCGAGGACTTTCCCTGCCCGGGAGCGCCGCGCATGCGTGGTTCTGCCCCCTGCGCCGGCCGAGGAGTAGCTGGCAAGTGGCAGAGATGGAGCAGGCCGACCACCAGCTGGCCCAGCCCAAGGGAGGTAAGGCACCCGTCAGAAAAGGGGAAAAAAATGGCAGACAAAAAAAATGGCGGACAGCCTTGCTTGGCGACCCCTGTGAAATGGTCGATCGACCCCAAATGGGGTCCCGACCCACAGGTTGAGAACCACTGGTTTAAAGGTGTTTGTGCGTGCGAAAGAGAGAACACACAGTGCAACAGCATTCTCTCTCTCTCTCTCTCTCTCACACACACACACACACAGACACACACACAGACACACACACAGAGGACCCTTAATTAAGCAGCGCAAGGCTTAACATTTGCCACCACGAAGGAGACGGGAGGAGAAGCGCGTTAAGAAACTCGTGGAAAGCACAATATGGAAACGGTGCGAGAGCGCCACCTGCTGGCCTTTAATGGAGAAGAAAAAGGTAGAAGAAATCC
>NW_015387238.1:68892-96437 GCF_001527695.2 Protobothrops mucrosquamatus | reverse complement strand
CACACACACACACACAGACACACACACAGACACACACACAGAGGACCCTTAATTAAGCAGCGCAAGGCTTAACATTTGCCACCACGAAGGAGACGGGAGGAGAAGCGCGTTAAGAAACTCGTGGAAAGCACAATATGGAAACGGTGCGAGAGCGCCACCTGCTGGCCTTTAATGGAGAAGAAAAAGGTAGAAGAAATCCCAGCGGGAAGAATTCAGACGGAACAGGCTTTGAGGAAGAAAACGTTGTAAATGTCACCGCGATAGTAAGTATAGCAGGAGTCTTCAAACTTGGCTCTATAATGACTTGTGGACTTCCACTCCCAGAATTCTTCAGCCAGCGTGCCTGGCTGAGGAATTCTTGGAGTTGAAGTCCACAAGTCATAAAAGGGCCAAATTTGAAGACCCCTGAAGTATACAGTAGCATATAGAGGAAGCTTGTCAGGCTCTGCCAGGGAGGAAAAAGACTCGCTTAGTGTCGCCCGTCCTCCGCCTTTTATCGCAAAATAAAACATCTCCCCAGCCCTTGTAAGGAGATATAAAGAAACCAGCTACTGGAGTCCAGTGCTTCTCTCTCTCTCTCTCTCTCTCTCTCTCTCTCTCTCTCTCTCTCTCTCTCTCCTCCTCCTCCTCCTCCTCCTCCCGGGTTTGGTTTGAAAGGGACGGGTGAGATACGCTGCAAGAGGGCTTTGCATCTCTCATGTCTTACGAAGGGGAGGGTCCAACCGGTCAGAGCAACAGAGACCTAGCTCTTTGTTGAAGAATTGGTCATAAACGTTTTACAGGTACTTTGGCAGGGAGAGAAAACAAGCTCCTGGCAGATATAAAATACGGATCAGGTGGGCGTGGTTCCAAAGAGATCTATGAACGATAATCTGACATATTGTGAGTGAAGAAGAGCAGCATTGGCCTTTCTCAATGTGGAAAAAGCTTTTTGTCCTCTGGAAGAGTTGTTTCTGCTTTGGATGTGAAAAGGGACTCTTGACACCTTTCACTGTGGATTCAAAGAATTGATTGAATTTTACCGGAAATCATATTGAATTTCTTCACAATGGAAATGATAGTTAACTATAGGAATACACATCAGTGTCTACAATAACTTCACACTGGATAGCTAGGGTGTGGGTTCCGACTTCTTGCTTGCCCCAGAGGGGGAAGACTAGACAATGGAACGAAACTTTAAGGGTGCAGGAACAGAGGAGGGAGGACAGCACAGAAATCCTAGGCTGGAAGGGGGCCCGGGGGGGCTTTTAGCCCAGCCCCCCTGCTCAGGGCAGGAGCCTTAAACTCTCCCAGGCAAATGGGATGAAGGAAAGGAGTCAAAAAAAAAAAAAAGAGGAAGAACTTCTTGACAGCTGTCAGTCAGGAGAGGTTCCGCCCGAAGGCCTCCTTCAAACAGAGGCTGAGAGTCGTCCAGTGGGGACGGTGGGGCGGATCCTGCAGCTTTGGAGCTGATCACCTGTTAAGTCGCTTCCAGCTCTGCGTCCTACGCTAGGTTCCTCCTGGACACGGATTCTGCCAAAGGATGGCCCCCCCCCGAACCTTTCGACGGTATCCACGGAGCAGTCCGAAGGGGAACCGGTCCCCATCCGTTGGAACCGAGAAAATACTGAGCACCTGAAGTTGAGGGTCTTAAGGACTCGGTCGGTACGACTCCCCTTTCGCTCTCTACGACCGAGTCCTTAAGACCCTCAACTTCAGGTGCTCAGTATTTTCTCGGTTCCAACGCTACCCCTGCATTAGGGTAAGGGGTTGGTTAGTAGAATATCCTTTCTTACACTTAAGCAGCCCTTTAGATTCCTGCCTGCTGCATCAGGGTTTAAAAGCAATCGCCCTTTCCCCACAATTCTTCCCTAGTAAAAAATGCTGCTTTGGGCCTTCAAACGTGAACGGTCTATGGCCAGGGGTAGGCAACCTTGGCTCTTTTGTGACTCGTGGACTTCAACTCCCAGAATTCCTGAGCCAGCCATGCTGAGGGGAAAGCGAGAGATGCTGGCTCAGGAATTCTGGGAGTTGAAGTCCACGAGTCACAAAAGAGGCCAAGGTTGCCTACCCCTGCCCTTGGCTGTGCGTGGCACCGGACCCGGACTCTGAGGGGGGCGCCAGGCGGCAGCTGCCCAGATGCAAGGCGTTTCCCCGCCCTTCTTTCCAAGGGGCTGCCCTTTCCCGGCGACGCCTCGCCTCATTTAACCGTCTCTTCCAGAATTAATCGACGCCGCTTTGCTCCGGCTCTTCCCAGGGCTGCCTTTGCCACTGGCGGAGCGCGTTTCCTCTGCCAGGCAGCGAGGCGGGGGAGGGCGAGGCTTTGGCCCCCCGAAGCAGCGAAGCCAACCGGCCCGGCCCGCGCGTGCAGCCATCCCACGGACTCGAGCGACCGCCTCGGCCTCGGCTGCTCTGAGCGGCCACGTTCACGTCCCCTCCAACTTCTCGGCGCCGCCGCCGCGGGCCGGGTCTTCAGCTCTCCTGGGAAGGCGCGCGGGGCCGATCCCCGCCCACGAGAGGCCGGGTTGCCCACCAGGATCGGGCCACGGCGCGCGAGGAGCGGAGAGGCCGCTCCGGAAAGGGCTCCGCTGCCGGCCGCGCCCAGCCCTCAAGCGGCCCTGGGGAGAGAGCGCGGCCGGGGGTCGGGCCCGGCAGAGCGCGACGTCTCTCTCCGGCAGGCAGGCCGGCCTTTCCGCGGGCGAACAGAAGCCGAAGCCCTGCTTGTCAGCCCCGGCTTTGCGGTGGTGCGCGGAGCCCGAGAGCGGCGGGAGCCAGCCCCGCCCCGCCCGGCCTCTCTGGGCCCGAGGACCGCCGAGCCTTTTCGTCCCCGACGTTTTTGCTCGCCGCCTGAGTTTGGCGAAGCGATCGACTTAGGGTTGCCAGGTCTGCTTCCCAAAAATAGCGGACAAGCGGGGGGGGGCGGTTAAGTAGTAAAAAAAAGTAGACTGTACAGCTTTAGATTACGTACCATTTCATCATAAAGCTTTTGAATTAAAAAAAAATGTCCACTATTTTGTGAAAAAAAAAATAGTGAACATAATGTGAAAAAAAGTGGACTGTCCACTCAAATAGTGGACACCTGGCAACCCTAGATCGACTCCGGCCGCGGCGAGAAAAACCTTTCCGGAGGCGGAACGTTAAGCCTTCGCTCTAGTCTAGCGGGAAAAAAAGGGGGACGGAGCCGGGCCTCTCCCGGCGTCTTCTAGGCGGCGACTGGGCGCCTTGAGAGGGAAAAGCGGGACTCGGCGCCCTTCGGCTCCGATCGGCCCTGAGCCCCAGCAGCCCTCCGGCGCGGCCTCTGGGCTGGCAGCTCCGGCCCTGCGTCTCCGTCTCGGGCGGGATCCAGACGTTTTGCACCTGCCGCGTCTCTCTCCAGCCTTTCCTGGAGACGTTGCCGGAGTCCTGCTTGGTCACTCGCCCTGGCACTCTCTCTCTCTCTCTCTCTCACACACACACACACACGCACGCACCCAGTGCTACCATTCTGTGCATTATGTGAGCAAATGTGGAAAAAGGCCCGGATAGGCCGTGGAAGTAATCAGTTTCTAAAGCGGTAAGATAATGGTAAAATGAGTAAGGCTGGAAGACAGCCTCGCCAAGCCAACCCCCTCCGCCCCCCACCAGAAAACACCCCTCGAACGGAATCTTGAAGTCCGTGGCTCCCTGCCCAGCTGCACTTTGAGTTTTTTCCCCTAACGTTCAGCTGAAAGTCTCCCATGCTCGGGGACCCCAGCGAATAATTATCGTTAGCTTTTTTTTCTTGCTGAAGTTCGGCTTCCCTGTATATACCATTTCTCCAGGTTCTCTGGGGCAACTGAAGTTGGCCTAAGTCAGAGGTGCCGCTTCGGATATTCCCCAGCCTTGCCCCGGGATCCGGTGTGATATACAGTCTTCCTACAAAGACACGCTGAAAGCATCTCTCAAGTCCCTGGATATCGACACCATCTCTTGGGAACTCTTGGCGCATGATCGACCGACATGGCGTACCCTGGTTTACCAGGGGTGCCAGACGTATGAACACAGGAGGACCATCTTGTAGCAAGAGAAGCGAGCACTCCGTAAAGCCAGAGCTGCAAATGCTGAAGCAACAGTGTCCACATTTCTCTGTTCAGTATGTGGCAGAACATTCCGTGCTAACATCGGTCTAATCAGCCATCTACGGACACACCGCTGATGGCCCACAAATCCATAAGATGTCAAGGTCTTCATCGAAATCGATGGATGAACAACTGTACGCTTCTCCCAGAGCGACCGTTTCTCTTGCAACAGTTGGTTGCTCAGCTGACAAAGGTGACCTGTCCAAGGGCAGAAGGAGCACCCCCTCACGCCCCCCCCCCCAGGTTACGGCAGCTGCAGCGCTAGTGGCTGGCTAGGGAGGAGGAAGAGGCGGGACTAAAGTTAGGGACAAGGCAGAAAAACCCGCTGCCCTCCCACCCAGCCATCCAGGAGTGGCACAAGGATGTGTTTCCAGCATCCCCCGGTTTTAGACAAGCTCATACTGACGTGGTTCTGGGCTTGGGGTCTTTTCTGTTTTTCTTTGGCATTTTTTTCCTGCTGCAACTTTTGGGGTAGGGGGCACCATCAGCTCTATGCCCTGTAATTACATACGGTCGGTAGTCCTCAAGGACATTTGAGCCGGGCAGCTATTTGTTCAGTCCCCTTCCTAAAGGCCTTTGCAAAGCAGCTGGGTGATGCTCCCAATCCCGCCTCTCCCCTCAGGTACTGACTTGATTGGCTTGGCCAGTTGACCCCTTTGGCCTATCTACAAAGTGAAGATGGTTGCCCTGCCGGGAACTGTCCAGGGCAGTGGTTCTCAACCTTTTTAATGCCGCGACCCCAACCGGTTGTAAGTCGAGGACTAAACCGGTCGTAAGTCGAGGACTAAACTGGTCGTAAGTCGAGGACTACCCAACTGGTCGTAAGTTGAGGACTTTTCCTGCCCGGGAGCGCCGTGCATGCGTGGTTCTGCCCCCTGCGCCGGTCGAGGCGTAGCTGGCAAGTGGCAGAGACCGAGCAGGCCGACCACCAGCTGGCCCAGCCCAAGGGAGGTAAGGCACCTGCCGGAAAAGGGGAAAAAATGGCGGACAAAAAAAATGGCGGAAAAAAAATGGCGGACAGCCTTGCTTGGCAACCCCCGTGAAATGGTCGATTGACCCCAAATGGGGTCCCGACCCACAGGTTGAGAACCACTGGTCCAGGGCAACAGCCTGCCTGTTTCACCAGAGGTCCCCAAACTGAGGCCAGGACTGCTACTGTGGCAAATGCCAAAACCAACACAATGATTTACCTCACTATGAATCAACCAAGGCCAAAGGCATGCTGGCAGGAGATGGTCTAGGGGTGAACTTGTGAAATGCAAGGAGTGATAGCCAAAGCAAGTTTTGAAGGGCCTCCTCATCTTTGGAGGAACTTCTCCAGAGGCCCTCCCTTGCTCTTGAGGGGCTACCACTTGCCTTTGAGGAGGAATGCCGTGTTTCCTTGGCAGTAGCACATGTGAAATCACAGGAAGTGAATGTTTCCCTCTGCTCTGCCCTCCAGTGAAGCTAGAGCCCAAAAGAGCTCTGCTGATCAGAAACTTGGTCTATTCATCATCTGAACTTCTTCTTGTGAAAATTCTGCTCCTTCATAACCTGGATGCTTGGACCCAGGGACTATGGCTTGAATTATATTTTGGCTCACTCCTCTGGACCTTTGAGTACCAAAGTCCATCTAGGCAAGCTAGGGACTCTGGGGCTGGCGAGGACCATATGTGCCATCACCTGCACTCGGCTGCCCCAAGCAACTCTGATTGCTCACCAGTGTGTGTCTGCTCAGAACAAACAGGTAGGTTGTGGGGAAAGCTTCAGAAGTACCACAATTTATTCTGTATATTTAATTCCAATAGCTATCTACTATCTTATCTATCTATCTCTATCATCCACCTATCATCTATCGTCTGTCATCTATCATTATCTGTCTGTCTATCTATCTATCTATCTCTATTTATCATCCATCTATCATCTATCTATCTATCTATCTCTATCATCCATCATCTATCATCTATCTGTCTGTCTGTCTGTCTGTCTGTCTGTGTCTGTCTATCTATCATCTATCTATCTATCTCTATTTATTATCCATCTATCATCTGTCTGTCTGTCTATCTATCTCTATCATCCATCATCTATCGTCTGCCATCTATCATCTGTCTGTCTGTCTGTCTGTCTGTCTGTCTGTCTGTCTGTCTGTCTGTCTGTCTGTCTGTCTGTCTGTCTCTATCTATCTATCTATCTATCTATCTATCTATCTATCTATCTATCTATCTATCTATCTATCTATCTATCTATCTATCATCTATGAAATTCTATAAATACTAAAGCCACAGTGTTGCTTCAGAAACAAGATCAAGCATGACAAAGGCCTAGCCAGCATATGGAAGCATCTCATCCCATAATTTTGATTACTCACATACAAAGCAATAGTATTCTCCCCAACCTCTTCTCCTGGTGCAATTCTCTCTCCCTCTCCCTCCCCCCCTCTCTCTGTGTGGATGGATGGAGTGGAGACCAATTGAATAACTTTAATTATAATGCTAATAATAATTGCTTGGATATACTAGTCAACACAGTACAGCATCCCAGGTTCTTGGGAAGAACCTGATGCATTTGACGGCCAACACCAGCTAAAGAACTGGCAGCTGTGACTTCACATTGTTGTTTACATAATAATTTCAGTTTCCATGTATGTGTGCTAGAGACAGCCTCATGACAGATTTCAGAAGGTAAGGGAAGGGAGGTTTCCTGTTTTGGCTTTAAAATATTGAGCACAGAAAGGAGAAGACGCAATTAAGAGGAGAGAGATAATTAAGAAGGACAAAGAAAAGGAGAACTCAGCAGCTGCATCCACATCAGCTGCAAGAGTAGTGAAGAGGACACTGAACTTTTGCAAAAAAAAAAAAAAAGAGCTGTGCCTCATCTGACATTTCTTCTCTTTTGCTGGTACCAAGTTCTGTAGTCAATGATTGGATATGGAAAATAACAAGAACCGCATCCAGTGGCAGCAGTGGGAGCTCAGATGGTTCATGACTAATGGAAATATTCACCTAGATCAGTGATGGCGAACCTTTTAGAGACCGAGTGCCCAAACTGCAACCCAAAACCTACTTATGCATCGTCGGGTGCCGGCTGGGTGTGGCCCATTGGGTGGGTGTGGCCCATTGGGTGGGTGTGGCCCATTGGATGGGCATGGCTGCAGTGGTAACGGCAGACTGGGTGGGACTAAAAAGTTCAATCAATCAATTCCAACTTTGCAAGGTCTTTTTTTTTCCCTGCGAGAAGTTGAAATTGACTGATTGATTGAACCTTTTTTTTTTTTGCACACGGCGGCGGAGGCCTAAAGCGAAAAGGTTTTATAAAACCCAGCTGAAGGCCTAGGACTGGGGCGACGGCGCGCGTGCCCACAGAGAGGGCTCTGGGTGCCGCTTCTGGCACCCGTGCCATAGGTTCGCCACCACTGACCTAGATGCCACAGGAGGTGCCCACCTGTGCTACCCACAGTATAGAACTCACATGCTTTCTGAAGAGCGCTTCTGCTGGTAGCAAAACCATCCACAGTGGAGCGGCAGAGACCAACGTGGAGATTAAAGTCCCCAAAATCAAGGGGTGGGGAACAGCCCCAGAAACTAGCGGCCTGAGGCCACCTTCTGGCAGCTGGAAAAAAAACCCGGAGCTGCTCCTTGGTGTGAAAAGCCTGTGCATCACGAACTGTGCATCAGGGGAAGAGAAAGCAATGGGGACTGTAAATCTTCGGATCTGACCGGACGGAGCCAGGCAGAATGCGGGTGTGGGGGGGAAACTGGCTGCTCTTCTGAAGCAGGCACAGAGGGACCCAGGCTCAGAAAAAGTGGAGGTGGGTGATCTCTGGGTGGGGGGAGCGGTATACAAGGGGCATCCTGTTTTCTGGTGGGAAAAGCTGAACACGCCTGGAGGGTGTGTGTGTGTGTGTGTGTGTGTGAACACATCTCTGTTCCCCCCCCCCCCATATCCCTTGTTGGTATGCATTCCCTGTATTTCTTCTTCTTGCTTCCACCAAATGTAGAAGCATTTGAAGAGAGTCCATTCACTGCGCCCAATGGGCCACTCCAGGCCAGCAGCCAGAAAGCTGGAGCATTGCCCAGGATCTTTTCAAGTCTCTCCGAAGCCCTTCGGCTGAATTCGCACCCCTCCCTCTTTCTCTGCCGCCTGCCACTCTGCTGCTGCTGCTGCTGCTGCTCTCACTGGAACGTCGAGGGAGCTCTGGGCAGCAGCCTGTGGGTACAGGTTGGGCCCCCTTTCCTGCGGCATTAATGGACCAGCTTACCTAAGGTTGTTTGGGGTTAGCCTGGAATATCTTCTCATCCTCAGAGGTTGCTGGAACCTGTTTGAAAGTTGCTTAGTGCAAAATGGACCAGTTTGAGGTTTCCCCCACAGTCTACAGTTCCTTAAACCCAGGAGATATAAAAGAATTTGCAGGGATCAGAAACAAAATCATGCATCAGCAGCTGCCACCAACGTGGGGCAGGAGATTGAATAGAATAGAGCTGGAAGGGATCTTGGAGGTCTTCTAGTCCAGCCCCCCCCCCCGGTCAAGCAGGAGAATCTATACCATCTCAGACAGATGACTGTCCAGCTTCTTCTTAAAAACCTCCAGTGATGGGGCGCCCATGATTTCTGGAGGCAAGCTGTTCCCCTGGTTAATTGTCCTCACTGTTAGGAAGTTTCTCCTTAATTCCAGGTTGCTTCTCTCTCTGGTCAGTTTCCAACCATTGTTTCTTGTCTTTCCTTCTGATGCTTTGGTGAATTACGTGACCCCCCTCTTCTTTGAGACAGCCCTTCAAATACTGGAAGACTGCTATCATGTCTCCCCTATTTCTTCTTTTCTTTAGACTAGCCAACCCAAGTCCCGCAGCTGTTCTTCATGTGTTTTAGTCTCCAGGCCTTGGATCATCTTAGTTGATCTTCTCTGAACTTTTTCCAAGGTCTCAACATCTTTTTGTGGATCAGGAAGCCCTTTCCAGACAGGACTTGCCATGTGCCCCAGTGGCCCTTGGGGTGGGAGGCTCCTTAGAGAGGGCTATCTCCTTGAGATTCAGCAAGAACCCCAAGAAGGTCATCCCCAGAAAATCTGGCCACAATTTTAGCCTAAAGTGGAATAGAATGTGGAGGTATGGAAATATAGCAGTACTATTCAATCCAATACCCCAGGGAAGAGATGTACAGATTTCTCCCTAATGTTTCCACTTGCCCCTGAATCACGAGGTTCTGCAGCAAGGATCCCAGTTGGCCTTGGGCGGCTCTCCCTCCTTTTGCACTTGGTGATTCCAACTTCAGAGGTAGCCTGCCTCAGATCTTGTAGGTTCTAATCTGCTCCAGCGGGTAATGCCAGCCTTCGAAAGAAAACGTCTTTCCCAGCATCTCTGATGCCATTCAACTCGGGGGACCATAATGAGTTATTTCCAGGCAACAGCAGCAGCGAGGCTGCTTGGCCTGCTTGAAAGAATTTGGGGACTGAAAGTCTCCTGGGAGGGGGATGAGAAGCAGCCCTTTGTGAAGAGGGCTCCTTCCCGCAAATGGTTTTGTCCTGCCAGCGGCGACATCCACACCCCCTGCAGAAAGTCCTTGGCCGGCCCGCACTCTCACTAGAGGGCTGGCAGGGTTCTTTGGGGGGGTGGGGGTGGGGTCCTCCGCAGCTGGCTGCTGGCTTCTTCTGCTACAAGGGGCCCTGCCTGCTCTCCACCTCTCCAAGGAGCCCAGCAGTGGAGGGTCTGGAGATGGGCCCTGGCGGAGCTTTCCCTCCCTGTTACTGCTGGAGGCAGCTAGCAGCATCCTCCTCCTTCTGAAAGGCGATCAGGCTTGGAGAGATCAGGCCCATTGGAAAAGAAAAACTTCACACGATGTGTGAGAAGGTCTATAATAAGTGCTAGAAAACACATCTGGCAGCGACAGGGGCTGCTCTTAATAGCAGGTCCCCTGGACACAACGCAGAGCACCCCCTCCCACCAAGCCTGGGAAAATGGCCTTTGCAGAGAAAGTGGGTGTGGAAGGGTCTACATGAGGCACCCCCAAAATTACTTGCCAGATAAACACAGTGATCAACAAGAGAAAGGAAGAAGACTAGGATTAGGACAGCCCCCACTCTCCCCCCCCCCAAAAAAAGAGAAACCCAGCTCAATTTGCCTCTAATGAGAAGAGCTGGCAACTACGTGGCCACAAACTGGCCCCAGGTTCCTTTTTAAGCACATCTGAGAGGAACTGGCACAGGAAAAGAGGGCGCCAAGATAACTTCATGGCCTCTCCTGCTCCTTGGGTAGAGCACACCACCGAGTCTGGCTCTGAACACCAGCAGTGCTTCTTCTGTTCATAGCTGAAGTAAGAAGCAACTTGATGAATATTACTTTTCTGATGCAGCTACTGGATCACCAAACTAAAATATCGCCACCAGCCACACTACCAGAGAGGCCGCCATCCCACCATCCCTCAGCTGCCCCCTTCCACAGGCAGAGGGATGGCCAGAGGGAGCCACCAGTCCAGGGAGCATCTGGCCACAGACTCGCCCCCAGCGAGTGGAGGGGGAAACTGAGGCCAAGGCCCAAAGAGCTTCCTAGCCTGCAAGGGGAGGATGTGGCCAGTGTGGGTGTCTGTTGAGAAGTTGCCGAAGGGAGGAACCCACCCAGTTTTCATGAGGAAAAAAGCTGGCTGAGCTGGTGTTTTGGACTGGTCTACAACAATGCTAATCTTCATTTCTTCATTTCTGTTTCACTCATCTACACAAGAAACAGTATAAATTCCATTTCTTAGAGAGGCAAAGCAGGTCTAATTCAGTTACAGCATTCCTGGAAGCCCAGGGTGTGATTTCCACAGGGAACTTAGGTGGTTCTCTGGAGCTGCTTCCCACTCCTGGTCCTTCCACTGGGCTGGAGAGCTACACTCTGGTGAAGCCCTGGACTGGTTGTGATGCTCCCAACCGCAAGCATGGGGCGTGGGGAGATCCGTTCGAAGAGATCTGTGGGATCCCCTAGTTCGGAAACCCAGCAGTGACCCTATTGTCCCTGGCTCAGGATGGCTGGCAATATTTGCAGCCAATAAGAGATTTTCTTTACAAACAAAATAAAAAAAAACACAGAAGGGAGGTAGAGATCGCTCGTAGGACCCAATCCCTTCCTAAAATGAAAAGCCCACCAGTAAAACACTGCAGAAACCGCCAGGTTCTTGGGGCAGGGTGTTTCAGAATTTCTCCAGAAAATGAAAAAAAAACATGCTTGCCACAAAGGATGCTGGAGAATTGGAAACCTTTGCCTCTTTCATGAAGGGCAAAATAGCCATGAAGACATGGCTATTTAAGCTGGCAGGACTGGCCTAAGGGGTATTTTTAGTTGGGTTTTAAAACAATTTTTAAAATAACAAAGGCCAAATTAATATTTCCTTTTAATTACGTTTTAACGGTAGTATTTTTGTATTTTTGTATTTGTTTTATTAGGCTGTTAGCCGCCCTGAGTCCGCAAGGAGAAGGGCGGGGTAAAAATATAATAAATAATAATAATAATAATAATACTAATAATAATAATACTAATAATAATAATAATAATAATAATAATAATAATAATAATAATAATAAAAAAGGGGAAGGACCCGATTCGCCCTCCCCCCCTTTCTTGATCGCTTAGTGGAGCATGAGCAGAACTTGAGTTTTTAAAGGATCAATTCTTAAACGGATACTTCGTTTTATTGGAGAACTTTTGAATGCCCGGTAGCCAAGAGAGCCTCCATCTTCAGAGGCAGACTAACTTTGGATACGTTACTCCTGGCCACGGGAAGTCCAAGCCGCCACTCCCGCCCTGCTCGGACGTATTCCCGAAGAAGTCGACGCCGGCGCGTTTCCTTCTTTTCCTTCTCGGGCTCCCGAGGCCAGAAGGGAAGGGAGCGGGGAGGGTCCCCCAGACTTCGGCTGCTCCCCAAGGATCCCAACGCCCTCCCGGGTCACCCCCTGCAGCCCGGACCGCAGCCTGCAGCCCCCCCCCCCCACACACACCGCCCGCCGTCTCACCGCCTCGGTCCAGGCGGCGACGCGGAAGATGCTCCGCAACTGGGGGCAGCCCGACCTGCCCTTCCGCCAGGGCCCGGGTGACCCCCCCACCGTCTCCCCGAAGGGAGCCCCGTTCGGAACTCACCGGCCTGGACGCGAAGCAGCAGCCCGGCGCGGCCCCGGGAGAGCGGCCCTGGCGCTGCGGCGGCCACTGCGGTGCAGAACTGCGGCGCTGGAAAGCCCGGCCGGGCAGGAGGAGCGGCGGGACGGCCGCGGGGGGGAGGGGGCGGGGCGGCCCGCCCCGCCCCTCTTCTCCTCGCCCCGCCCCCTCGGCCCTGCCCCGTCTGCTGGGCTGCGCCTGAGCTCAGGTGCCGGAGTGCGGCGCCCCCCCCCCGCCCGCCCCTCTGCGGACCCGGTTCGAGTCCGGGGTGCGGCGGGGAGGGCAGGTGGAAAGCCGCCGCACGGAGGGGCTAGCTAGGGTTGCCAGGTCTGCTTCCCAAAAAATAGCGGACAAGCGGGGGGGTGGGGGTTAAGTAGTAAAAAAGTACGGTAGACTGTACAGCAGTGTTTCTCAACCTTGACCATTTTAAGGCATGTGGACTTCAACTCCCAGAATTCCACAGCCAGCATCGCTGGCTGTGGAATTCTGGGAGTTGAAGTCCACATGCCTTAAAATGGTCAAGGTTGAGAAACACTGCTGTACAGCTTTAGATTACGTACCGTTTCATCCTAAAGCTTTTGAATAAAAAAAAATGTCCACTATTTTGTGGGAAAAAAAATAGTGAACATAATGTGAAAAAAGTGGACTGTCCGCTCAAATAGTGGACACCTGGCAACCCTAGCGAGGGGCGGCGTCGGTGGAAAGGCAGCCCACCAGTGAGGAGCGCCTGGAAGCGGCCCAAAGGGAGTCCGGGGACCGGAGCCGAGGTCCCTCTGGATGTCCGGCGGTTCTGGAGGGTCCAGTTGCTGCACACGGAGGCCGGTCGAAGAGGGGCAGAAGCAGCCGGGCGCGCGGCCAAGCGGGGAGAGGGGATCGGCTTCTTCGGGGACGTTGCCCGTTTGCTCCGATCGTGGCCATTCCCCCCCCCCCCCGCCCCGCGTTTCGATTCCGTTCACGGCCGCTTCAGGATCCAGGGCCAAATTCTGCACTCCTGGTAGGGTTGCCAGGTCTGCTTCCAAAAAAATAGCGGACAAGCGGGAGGGGGGGGGGTTAAGTAGTAAAAAAAAAGTAGACTGTACAGCTTTAGATTACGTACCATTTCATCCTAAAGCTTTTGAATAAAAAAAAACGCCCACTATTTTGTGGAAAAAAAATAGTGCACGTAATGTGAAAAAAGCGGACTGTCCGCTCAAATAGTGGACACCTGGCAACCCTAGGAGACTCCTGGAAGCCCGGAGCGCCACTGAATGAGCATTTGGTGGGGAAGGGCGAAAGGGGACCGGGAGGGGCGGAGGAGGCCGGGTGGTTCTTCCCACTGCAGGCTTACTATCCTCGCGTCCCTCCCCCCCCCCGCCGGGGCAATTTCTCTTGCCTGGTCGGCGTAGCGTCCCCCTCTTCTTCTCCCGGCAGACGCGGAGGACGACGCGGCCGGCCCCGGGCGAACTGCTGAGCCGCGCCCGCCCCGGATGGTTCCGGAGCCTTTCCCTTCGAAGCCCCTGCCAAAGGTGGGCTCTGGGGGGGCCGGTGGCCGATGGCTCAAGAGCCGCTTTCACCCTCTGAGAGCCCGAGGGACAACTTCCTTCCCGCGTCTCTTGCTGGCTTGCCCGTCCCTGGCAGCTGATGCCAAGTGGGCAGGGAGCCCTCCCCCCCGTGGGCCACCGGGGGTGGGGGGCGGGAGCAGCTCTTCCCTCCTCCCTTCTTGGAAGTGACCACACGTCTCGTGGATCGGGGCCCGGTCGTTTGTCAAAAGCCACCCCCTCCTCCGCTCCCGCCACAGACCACACGAGTGGGCGCAATGAGTGCTTCTCCTCCTCCTCCCCCCCCCAAAGCAGGACATCCCAAACCCTTCCTTAATTCGTCCCATAGGGACCGGGAGCGGCTCCTTCTGCCGACTTCATGATAGGGCAGAAGTCACGAGGAAGGGAGCCCACTCCTCCCCACCCCCTTCGTGGACCTGGAGGGGCCAAGTCCGCCACGGAGGACATGGGTGGAGAAAAGAACAGCAGGACACACTTGAGTGAACCTATGCAGGGCACACACAGCTTTGAAAAGGAATATACAGACAGCTCTGCCGTTTTTCTCGTGTCCCTTGACTTCCCTCAGGAACATGGCGGGGGGGGGGGGTGTCTGCAACAGCTGCCCCTGAGATGTGGGTTGGTAGTAACTTTCAACCGGTAGAACCTTAGCATTCAAATAGCTCAGAAAAGAAGCCGACTCCCCTCCTCCCATGGACGAGAAAGGTGGGGAGGGAGGGAGGGAGACTCCCACTGTTCTGACTTGGATTCTGCTTCTGGATCAATTTAGTCAGCTTCCATCATCTTATTTGAAAATAACTGATGGCTTCCAATGCAGCATCTTGAATTTTGCTGAAGAGTCCAAACAACAAAACCAGCAGAAAGAGAGCAGAAGTGAAGTTTGGACACTCACTACAGCACAGAATGGGACATTCGGACATCCTGTTTTGGCGCTCTCAATGTTACCCTGTAGGGCAATTGGCCTCTTCATGTCAACTTGCACTCCGCTTGTGTCCATGCCAAGTGCCCAGGGCATCATCTGGTCCAATTCTTTGGCATGGCTTTCGGTGTTCAAGGCCTGAGGGCATGGATGGGAACTTGACAGCTCTCTGGCCTACACAACCAGGTATCTTGGCTCATTCAACTTAGCCAAGGGGGAATGACTGTAGATGCACCTCTTTGTAGCAAAGGGCCCCCCCCCCCATCTTTAAAGAGGCAAAGATTGACCTAGTCTGAAAGAAATCCTCCCAAGGTCTCATAAATATCCTTTAGGCCTGGTCTGGAAAATGAGCCGGCCTTGTTTGCCCCTTTTAAATGAGCTCCTGCTAGAAGAGGCAGAAGGAAGGGACTGGCTGATTCTGCTGGGTCTCTCAGCAGCTTCCAATAGCATTGACTAGCAGCCTTCTCAGTCTGGGGGTGAGGAGAAAGAGGCCCCTCTTTCTTCAAGGGATGAGCTTAGAGCAGGGCTTTTCAACCTTTTCACCCATTGTACCACTTTTAGGATATGGCAATATCCGAGGACCACCAGTTGCCTAGCAAGGTGTCAAAAACTTGATGACCAAAAAAAAAAAAAAAGGAAAAAAGTGATGAAGTACAGGTAGTCCTTGACTTACAACAGTTTGCTTAGTGACTGTTCGAAGTTACAATAGTGCCCCCACAAGGCACAGCCAAGCAAGACACCTGCCTGCGGCGCTCTTCCTCCTGTCCGAGGTTTTCATTGTTGTGAGCATTTCTGTTGAGGATTGGCAGCGGGGGTGGGGTGGGGTGTGTTTGGTTTTTATTTCCCCCCCCCCCCGTCTGCTGGGTGGTTGCAGCAGGTTTTGGTCACTTCACATGACCCTGGGACACTGTGACCGTCATAAATATGAATCAGCCAAGCATCTGAATGTAAATCACAAGACCCTGGAGATGATGCAACATTCCAGCTGATCGGCGCTTCTTCTGGGCTCAGCAGAAGCGCCAGGATCAGCGCCAAGCTCCAGCTGGAGCTTGGCGCTGATCCTGGCGCTTCCACTGAGCCCTGACGGCCTCGAAGAAGCGCTGATCCTGGCACTTCCGCTGAGCCCTGACAGCCCTGCAGCTCCAGCCATCTCTCACTCAGGCTTGTGCGGTGCTGCCACGGGTTCAGCTCATTCCCCTCCCCCGCTACCACTTTTCTAGGATGGTTGCATACCACCTGCCAGGTGCCAATGTACCACAGGTGGTACCAGTATCACTGGTTGAAAAGCCCTGGCTTAGAGGAGTATGTCCAAAAGCTCCCCCCCCACACACACCCGGCCCCCCTCAATGACCAGTCCCCAGGGAGGGATGGGACTATCTCACCTGGAATGGTGCCAGCTCTGCTTCTCCATCCCATCTGAATGAGGGAGGCTATGTCTGCATGGAGGGATGGGCTGGATAAGAAGCTGAAGCCTGAGGATGTCTTTCCCTGGAGGCCACAAACTGGGGAGTTGCTTGTTTAAATGGGTTTATACTCCCCCCCCCAAAGGAGCAGAGAGCTTGCTTGGGGTGTTTGCAGAAGGAGCCCCTGCCGAAGGGCCCAGCCATTCCTGGCCAGGGCGAGCTGAACCACACACCCCGTGAACCCCATTTGGGAGCTGGAATGGAAAGACTCTTTGTTCTCTGTGAGAATATTGAGCAATCGAGAGTGTGTGTGTCTGTGTGTGTGTGTGTGTGTGTGTGGAATGGGGGTGTGTGCCTGACATCAATGATGCCACAGTGAGCTGCAGGGGATCAGGACCTCAGCCTGGCTTGGGGTGCGGGCATCTCTTATGGGTGTTTTACTCCTGTTCTTCCTGACTTCTGTCTTTGCCCTCACACCAGAAACGATCAAAAAGACCCTCGGACTGAGATTTTTGAGAGGAAAGTTCGAGAGAAGCCAGCCTCAAAAGGCATTCCCATCTTCCTGACCACACTCAGAACTGTTCGTTAAGCCAGACTTATGAGGCTAATTTTATGTCTTCCTAAGACTTCCTTTCCAACACATTGTGCAACTCCAGAGACTCGCCCGGAAGGCTCCTCCGGCAGCGGCAGCAGCGGCAGCAGCAGGACTGGGCTGGCCCTCTCGGTCTTGTTCTTCTCCTGATCCTTCGATGCTTCGGTCGGGAGTCAGAAGATCCGAATAACTTTGGTTAAGAATTCGCTGTGCTCAGAAAGACGGGGCTTCTTTCTTTCTTTCTTTTTTATTTTATTTTTATTTTTAAAGTAGAAAAAATTATACATCTTTCAAACATAAAATGCATTAACATACATACATTTCCATTCTAACATTACACATTTTAGTTATATAACTATTAATGCATACTTATAATACCATCCCAACTCTCCCCCCACCCCATTATCCCCCTTCCCCTCCCTCCCCCCCCTAGATGGGGGTTATATAGAGGTATCCAATTGTCTTGATGAGGTTCCTAAAGATGGTCTCCCAATGATACGATGGCAAGGGAGACCTTCTGATAAACTGGAGGGATGTGCCTCTGTGTCAGAACCCCATATGGATAAATGGGACGGTGGGAAGGAGGATTTTCAACAAGGGGAGACGATGAATTGTAAAAGACACTCCACTCTAGATGAGAGGAAACAGCTGGAGAGTGATTGTAAACCTAATGAGGTGACACGCCCCCATGGTGGTTTGACACGGAAAGGCAGCAGAAATAAGGATAGGAGGATGGTTAAAGGGGTTAATGAGGATGTTACAATGATTGGTTATCACGGCCCTGTCACGAGATCTAGGGCCCGGATGCAGGCGTCGGTTTATTTATAACTGCTTTTCCCATTGATTGACTTTGTGCCCTGAGGATGTCGGAAAGATCCGACGAAAGCTTGGCCCCTATGATTGTATGCTTTTAAAAGTTTTTAAAGGTTTTTTTACTAAACTTTTAATTGTCTTATACTCTCCTGGTGTTCGCATTTTTATTTTGTACCATGGATATTCCCAGGAGTCATTCGTCTGTCTTTTATGTTATTTGCAACCACTAATACAACTCTATAGGAAAAGTTTATATAATCATGAATCTCCAAGAACCGTTTGAGCCACTTGCGCCTGGAATGCCAGACCAAAGGGCGTTTGGGGGAGGGGTTAAAAAAAAGCAAGATGGCGGAATCAAGGTCCTGCCTCTCTTGCACTTGTGTTGACAATGCGCCCACATACAACAGGGACGAGGATGGCTGTTCTCTGTCTCCACCTTGCCTTTTTTGACCCCCCAGCTCGTGATGCTGCTGCTGCCACCCGGTTTTCCACATGAGACTGATCCAGGAATGTGCATCTGCTCAGAAGAGAGAGCTGAGAGTTCAGAAGACCAACTTCTCCATAGATGGGAAGATCATGGCCTACGATACTGCCTCTACCACAAGGGCCCTTCCCCGCTGCTCTTCAGATCACCAGCAGCGCCCGCGTGGGCACAAGGGCTCCCAGCCTGGGTGGCTACTTCCAGCCAACTTGGCACAGGAACTGGGTGGTGGATGGGCACTAATTGCAGCCTATTGGGGAGGGGCCCACCCCCAAAGTTAGTGAGAGCATGGAGCACTGTCCCATTTTGAGCTGGTGGGGAGGATTTCCAGGAGTGCTACCTATTGGTGTGAATGGGACACTTCAGCCACTGAAATCACTGGGGGGGGGGAAGAGTGTTTTGGTGTGCACAGCCATAACCCCCCCCCTCCTCCTCCTCCCAGTTGAAAGGCCTTCAGAAGGCATCTTTGGGACTAAGGACATGGGTGCAAGGGATGAACCTGGAAAGGCCAGAAGCGAGGAGGGGCAGAGCAGATGGAACCACCATTCAAACACGGGTGAAATGGTTGAAGTCCAGGGGCCTTAACCTGGCTTGATTGCTAGAGCTTGCAGGACCTGAGCTATGCAATTGTGGCAATTGCAACAAAAGCAGCTGACCCAAAGGAGCGATGGCTGTGGCTCTTCTGCTGGCACCCGGAGTTCCTGAGGGCGGAGAGACCCTGGGCAAAGCCCTGAGACTGGCAGAGGAAACCTCCCCCACCTCCACAGCCGAGGAAGAGTTCTCCGGGGCAGACTGCCTGAGTCTCCGGACCCCTCAGGAGGAGGAGGAGCCGCCCATCTGGACTTGAGGCGGAGGGGGCCAAAGAAAGGAGAGCAGAGGGGATGAAGGCTGGTATGGCAACCCTCTGAAGAAGGGAGAAGGCAGAAGCCGCACCCCAGAGCCAGGCATGGCCCCAAAGCCACAGCAGGGCTTGGCTGTTCCTCCCCCCCCCCCCCCGCTAGTGCCCAGATCTTTCCATCTGGGAGAAGGAGCCAAGCTCTCTGCTCACTGGAGGAGCAGCTGCAGCTCATTACCCTACTGTGCCCTCCTCCTCCTCCTCCTCCTCCTCCTCCTCCTCCCAAAGGCAGCCTTAGACCCCTTTCCAAACGACGGGGAGTGTCGGGTCTCGGGATTTACCTTTTGTGCGTGAAGCGAAGACTCTTTACCACTGTCGAGGGACAGTCCTACGGAGCCAACAACGAAGTAGGGACGCCGGAAGTCCAGAAGGTTTTCCTCCTTCCCCGATCCGACAACTCCTCCTACGGGGGGGGTGGGCTCGGCAAAGTACCCTGCTCCAAGTGCTCCCAACTGCAGGAGGGGCTGAAGGGGGTTCTCAGGCCCCCACCGCGCTTGGCCAGGGGCCTCGACTGCAGGGAGATTTAGGCCTGTCTTGGGGAGGGACGAAGCCGATGGAGGCTGAGCAAAAGGAGCTCTGGTGATGCCGGCTTGACCCAGAGGAGCGCGTGAGAATTGCACGTGCAGCCACTGCTGGCTTGCTCGCTTGCCTGAGTCAGCGCTTCTGAGGATGAGGACAGGCAGCGGCACAGCCCGGCGCAGGAGCAGGCAGGACCCGGGGAGTTCTGGGACCAGAGCAATAAGCGGAATTCATCCTCTTCCCCCCCCCACCCCCTGAGGGAGCACGGGAGTTTATCAGAAGGGTCTGCTCATTGCACTGATGCTGCAGTCTCTCTCTCCCCCCCCCCTTTAAGTCTTTTGGATACAAGAGTTCATCTCTTTGCCAAATCCTTGTCTTTTGTGTCTGGTTTGTGCGCATGCATGTGTCTGTGTGTGCCTTCATGCACATCATGTTGACTCCTGACAGGTCCCTGAAATTTCTTGCTGGCTTGTCATTGCCTCCTTCCCAGGGCTGTGAGAGAGGGACTGGCCCGAGGTCACCAGCTGGCTTTGGGCCTCAGGCAGGAATAGAATTCAGGGTCTCCAAGTTGGGAAGGAAAAAGGGGGATTTCCCCAGTTCCTTGGGCTTCCTCCTGCTGGGGAGAGACTCCAAAGCCCTCCCTTGCAGGCCGCCCAGAGGAGGGCCTCCTTGCCTTCCTCCTCCAGCCTCAGGTGGGTCTGAAGCTCCCTGGGACTCTTCCCCATGTGGCTCCACCTCCTGTCCCCTTGCCTGCTGCTGCTGTTGCTTTGTAAGGCCTTGAAAGGAAGAAATTTCCTGTCTGTGGATGAGGAGGAGGAGGAGGAGGAGGAGGAGGGAGGAAGGGAGGGAGGGAGGGCAGCCTCTCTCCTGGCACGATGGTGGTGGCTCCATCCAAGAAGGCTGCAAGCAAAGGACACACAGCCCTCAATCTGAAGTGGTCTGAGGATCCCTGCTCAGGGTTGGACCCTTAGCCCTATGATTCTAAACAACAAAAGCATCATACGAGCATTATCCTTCTTCTGTGACTAAAGAATATTGTTTAAAGTTGGAAATTCTGAGCTTCTTGGCTTTGTGGTTTGGAGAGATGCAGTACTCGGTTGCAAAAGTGATGGAGGGCTGGTGTGGACGTGGCCTCCCCCTCCTCCTCCTCCTCCTCTTCCTCCCCAGACCAACAAACACAGTTTCTATCCTGGCTCTCCATGGCAACCTGGAGGCCTCCCAAGACATTCCCAGGCTGGCTTAGGCTTCCGCACATGAGATCATTTGTACAGGAGAGTGAAACGCCTGGAGGTGCAGACTCAGCAAGGAACACCAAAACCACAGGAGCAGCCACTGCGGATGGCCGGCCAGCTGGCCTGTGGACCGCTGCGCTGAGCGAATGACGATGCCCCAAATCAAGCCAGAAGTGCAACCTCTGGGCTCAAGCATGACAGGCGTGCCCCACGTGCAAAAGTCTGCACACCTCTGCCTCTGCACTTGGTTGGTCAGCTTGGGCTGTGACGGGGACCCATCATGAAATCCTGCAGCCCCCATGGCTGTCTTGAGCAGGCAGCAAAGCTGGGGGGCTCCAGAAGCAGAGCTAAGGAAATTCTCCCTCCCCCGCCTTCTGCTCAAGGATTGCTTGAGACCCTGGAAAGGACAGGCTAACTCCAGGAAGGGGGTCCTACGCTGGGCTCCAGGATTCCCATTGCAGCTGCAAAGGCTCCTAGATCCTCCCATCTGCCAGTGGGGGGGGGCTGTCCTGGTGGGGTCACACTAAGGATGCCTATGGGTCAGCTGACCCAGCCAGGGGCATCCCCAAGCCCAGAAGTTATCTAACTTCTCTGGAAAGGGGGAGTCTGAGAGCAGCAATCACAGAAAACACCCCCCCCAGGATGTGCCTCTAGGACCTCTCAAGGACCCCTCCTTGGAATGAGGGGGGCTGGCTGGAAAGTTGGCGGTCTAAGGGTCCCTGTTTCGTCTTGGCCACAAAGCGGTCGGGTGGGACTGGAGGGGGGAGAGGCCTCTTGGGTAACACAAGATATTTCCACCCTGCAAAAGATGTGACCAGGGTAGCCTCTCCCCCTTTTGTCCCCCCCCCTTTCCTTGATCCTGCTTCTCTTGCTGGGAGAGGGGAGCAGCACTTCAGTCAATAACTGACCCCTACCTCCAGAGCCCCCCCTTTCACACTAGCAGCCATGGGCACATTTCTCTCCCAATCCTGATCCTCCATATGCCCCCCAAAAAACATGGCAGCCAGTGTCCTCCCCCCCCCACCTCCCACAGCTGGGGTGATGATTCTTCCTGGAATTGGAGGCATCAGCTGGGACTCGATTCTGCCTGGCAGAGCTCTGAACCGCTCTGTGCAATGTGGATTTTTTTTTGGTGGGGGGGGAGAAGGGGAAGCAGGTTGGCGGCCTCTGTGCCTGCATTCCAGGCCTCCCTGCCAGTTCAGCCAGCTCAGGGGTGGCACCGGCGGTTCTGGAGGCTTGCAGCCAGGATTTGAAATGGCATCCAGAGGCCATTTCACAAAAGAGGGACTGCTTTCCGGGCGGGGCAGTTTCCCAATTACAGCCACTGCAGAACAGGGAAGCCTCGGGGCTCAAAGGCTACCTGGAGTGCCTGGATATACGATGGGAATTGCTCAGTTCTGGATCTTGACTTTTTTCCTAGCCAGGCAGCAGCGAGAGGCCCTTGTTGACCACACAGGCCGGCCCTCCTTGCAAAACTTTAAAATGTTTGTGCAGGGGGATCTGTGGGAAGGAATTATCCTGCCATGCCAGGGCATCAAGACTTGGACTCTGCCACGAGGTCTCTATCTAGCTGCCCCCCTGAAGGGTCTCCGCCCTGCATCCCAGGGTGCCTCCCCAAGGGAGACCCTCTACCCCCCCCCCAGCCGCCAAGAGGTGTCTGTTTCTGTTCCGTTCTGCTTTCCTCCTTTCATCCTCCTTTTATCCGGTTGGCCCGTGAAGAAGGGACAAGCTTCTGTGCCTCGATTAACCTTTATGTTGCCATATACTTTATCTATGGGTGCCCTTTTGTCCTCAGTACATTTTTAGCAGATTTCTGTGTGAAGGTGAACTGCGCTAAATTCACAGCCAAGTCTGGGCGGGGTGTGTGTGTGTGTGAGGCCTGAGCTCCCTCGCTTGCTTCCAGGTGGGTCCAGCTCTTGGCCCAGCTTCGCCCTTCCGCCTTTGGCGTCTTTCCTGGCAACGCTCAGCCCAGCGGAGCCTGGTGACACTTCGGCAGGGCAGAACCTGCAGAACCCACAGCTGTTTGGGCAGGAGTGCCTGGCAAGAGCGGCCTCGGCTCCCTCTCTTGGGCTCTTTGGCAACTGGTTTTGGGGGGGGGACAGGTTGGTTTGGCCCCCAAATGTAGTATCCTGCTTTTTAAATTGCCTTGGTTTATAGGGTGCCCAGCAAAACCCTTTTGTCCTTCCTCAGGCAGGGTAGATAAATCGTGAAGACACTGAGATGGCCTGTGGACGGCAGCTGCATTTTGGCTACCTCAGGTCGCAGCCAGGCCGCTAACCTCGGTTGCAAGGCACAGTCCGCCTTCACATAACACCCTAGACCAGTGGTTCTCAACCTTTTTAATGCCGCGACCCCAACCGGTCGTACGTCGAGGACTAAACCGATCGTAAGTCGAGGACTAATCCGGTTGTAAGTCGAGGACTACCCAATCGGTCATAAGTCGAGGACTTTCCCTGCCCGGGAGCGCCGCGCATGTGTGGTTCCGCCCCCTGCGCCGGCCGAGGCGTAGCTGGCAAGCGGCAGAGACGGAGCAGGCCGACCACCAGCTGGCCCAGCCCAAGGGAGGTAAGGCACCCGCCGGAAAAGGGGAAAAAAATGGCAGACAAAAAAAATGGCAGACGGCCTTGCTTGGCGACCCCCATGAAATGGTCGATCGACCCCAAATGGGGTCCTGACCCACAGGTTGAGAACCACTGCCCTAGACCCCATATCAGTCAGTGTGAAAGAACCCTCCAGCCAACTGGCTGCACCGGGATGGGCTTCTGCTCACACTGAACCCCAATGAGCTGAGCCAGCTTGGACGCTCTCTGGTCTTAAGTGAGAAATGCCAGGAGCAAGATCCCTGCCGAAGACAAGAGAGAGGGACTGGCGTGGAGAACAGACTAGTGGGCAGCTCTGTGGTCACCGTTCTTTGAGGACCTCTTCCTCAAAGGGGGGAGGGCTTTCAATGGTCTCTGCAATTCTAGAATGTAGAGCAAATCTTTCATTCTTTTATTGATGATGCCTGTCCCCCCCCCGTGCCCTTCTCTTTTCCCCTCAACATCACACATCCCAAGACCAAGTCCTGGGACATCCCAGAGGATCTGGCCAAGATGCCTGCAGCTGGCCAAGTGCCAAAGAGGTGGGCAGGTGGGGGTGGGGGAGATCAGTATGACGAGGACTCTGCAGAAGAAAGAGGCCGTTGCTCTTCACAAGCCTGCTTGAGGTGGGTTGTCCATGTGGCTGCCCAATCGTGGCTTATCAACAGGTGAGAACCTGGGTCCACAAACCAGGCTGCACTTGAGTGTCCTGAATCCCCTTGCCTTCTGGGCTGCCTTCCTCTCCCGTCCAGGGAGGGGAGAAGGTTGGGGAAGCTCCCACTGGAGAAGGAAGGCAGCGGTTGTTCTTCACTCCGACAGGAAAGCCCTCCCCGCGCAAGAAGCTCGGCTCCCTCCTCGCTGGGGCCGTTTGTGGGTGGCTGTCCAAGAGACTGTCCAGGGCGAGTCTAGGGGGTCTGCTCTGCTCCTGCTGTGGGCTGCCTCCAGAAACAGGCCCATCACCGTCTGCTGGTGGACAGGGAGGCCAAGCGCATCAGTGTCAGTCTGTGCATGTTGACGAGGAGGCTCTGCCAGCCCCTCTGGAGGGCACGATTGACCTGCTGGAGGCAAGCAGAGTTAGGCACAACCCCTGAGATTTATCCTGCCCCTCGCTTTGGCCCAGGAAGGCTCTGGGACTGGAGCATCCCGGGCTCCATCCCACTGTTGTGTATGTGTATGTGTATGTGTATGTGTTGTCTACATGGAGCAATTATTTGGACCCAAATAGGAGGATAGCAATGGGGACCTCTTCTCCCCAGCCTGGAGTGGGGGAAGTGGGTTTGACCCAGGAATTCTGGGAATTGAAGTCCACGAGTCATAAAAGAGCCAAGGTTGCCTACACCTGACCTAGACAATCAAACAACAATCACAACGTTGGACATGACCTCTTACTCAAGCCAGATGAAACCAGAAGAAGAAGACCAGACTGAACTAACGACAAATATTCTAAACCAAACATGGAGATTTGAACTATTAGGGCAACAATCCAATGACTATAGAGGGGGCAGTTCCTTTGAAAAATTGATAACTGGATGGTCCCCCTTCATTCAAATAACGTGTAGGAATGAAGGGAGATCCACTTGAGGATCTAAAGGCCCTGGTATGGAAGCCTGCTTGGCACAAAAAGAAAGCTAGAGTTAGACTTAAAAAATGGGATTTTTTTAAAACTTATAATGGAAGAGCCTAAAATCTTACTTAATAGGTTAAGGAGATTTTAAAAGATATTAATTAATTTAATATTTAGGACTTAGATTTATAAGGGAAATGAAAATTATCCTAATCTTATATCAAAACTTAATATTATGCCTTCAACCTAACTCTGTTATTTCCTATGAAATAATCATTCACTACTCCATGATCCTACTCTTTATCTTATATAAACACTTTATTTCATTCTTACGTAAATTCATTTGTTATACACATAAAATCTATACTGTTGATAAAACATTACTTTATTCCCTTTAAACCCAATGGGCAAATCTAAATATTATGGATATTAAAGGCTAAATTGGAACACTGTAATTGAAATTAGGTAAAATTTATAAACAGGATACGGATATGTATAAGTTAAAATATATTGATAAATGTCCTAATTGATTGAGATATAATTAGAAATGTATTAATTTGAATGTGATATAATAATCAAGGGAAATAGGGAATTTTTGATTATGTAACCTGAGACATGTACGAAAGATCTTGTTACTGGACTATTGACTACCCAATCACCACACTGCTTCCTAAATACTTGGATGTAAAACTGGAAAATTAATAAAACTTGTTTTAAAAAAAAAACTAAGGTGGAAGGATGGGGACCCTAAAGTGATCAGTTCCAGGGATAAATGGAACTTGTGCAAAGTGGGGAGCCCTCCTGCTTCTCTGGGAGGCAGAAGGGAGAGGGTCTCCTTCCTTGCCACTGCCTGGCCACTCTGAGGCACAAGCAAGGAAGCCTCTGGGCCACAGCGGATTCTCCTGTTCTGCCTTCCCTCGTCTGCTCATCCAGCAAGCCAGTGATGGACGGGGTTACTGGCTTTCTAGCAGGTGCGGTGAGGTTCTCCTGGGAACTCAGCCTTGTACTGGTTGAACAATCTCTGGGGAGGACAGGCTGTCCTTGTGGCAGCAACCTGCCCTCCCCCCAAAATGGCTGGACCCTCCTGCCCTTACCTTTTGGCACTGCTTCACCCTGTTGCTGGCTTGGGCTCTGCCGTGAGCCTGCCCGATGAGCAGCTGCCCGTCGCTGGCTTCACCTGCCAGGGTGGCCTCTTCGTCCTTCACGTCCCGCCCTTTCAGGCTCAGGGCTCGGCGTCCGCAGCTGCCCTTCTTCCTGGCTGCTTCCTGGGAAGCCCCTTCCTGGCCGCGGCCCAGGCTGCCGTCCGCCCTCCAAGGGGCCTCCTCGGCTTCCCAGGGGAGAGGGGCCTCCTCCAGGCAGCCGTACAAGCTTCCAGGGACATGATCCAGGAGCCCCAGGGACTTGGGCACCCTCAGCGAGCAGGCCCTCCGGACGGCTGTGTGCTTGGTCATGGGGGTTTGCCCGTTGCAAGAATCAAGTTGCTCTGTTCAGCCGAAGCCTTTTCTTCCCCCTTTGTGGCATGATTCACTGGCGGTGTTGGGGAGGGGCAGGGGGAGTGACTTTTTGCAGTCTTGAACTCTCTGGACTTTCTCAACAGCCCTCTTATCAGCTGCCCCTCAGACGGGGGGGAGAAAGGTCAGGACCGGCCCTCCAGACACGTCCCCAGGCAGGGAGCAAAGGGCTGGAGGCCCTCTCCCTGCTTCCCACAGCAGGTGCCACACCCTTCTTCAGGAAGGGGATGACGGATCTTAGGAAGCCGGATGGAATTTGGCCCCAGCTGGGTGGTGGCTCTCCGGAGCAGAGCTTTAAGCCCAAAGCTGCTCCTGTTGAGTCCCCCAGAGAAGCCGAGGCCTGGATCCTGCAGTGCTTGGGCCAGATCTGGAGACAAAGAAGGGGGTGGATTGGGCCCTAAGGACACCGACTCGTGCTCAGCACAACCAGAGGAACTCTGGATTAACTCCCCCTGACCCCAAGGGTCAAACTTCTATTCAGAGAAGAGGGTCCCCTTCTCACCCCGTCCCCCACTCAGCTGAGAGGAAGGAAAGACCTGTCAGGAGACCAGGGGGAGGCCAGCGTGGGGGGCTTGCAGGTGGCTCTCGTGACCACTTCAGGCCAAGCATCCGAGGAAGTGATGAGTCCCCTTGAAGGCGGCAATGGGCCCAACTCGACATTTCCCAGTCTGAGTAATGGGAAGAGGGCGGACTGAGTCCCTGCAATAACAGGGGGGGGAAGACTGCAGAGCACTTTTTACACGTCCGGCTTCTTCCTCCACCGGCCTCTGAAATGCTACAGTGGCCGGGAAATACATCACTGTTTAATTTGTTCTGCTCAGGCCTCATTTTAATCGTTCCAGTCTGGCGGCTACAGCAGCTGGGATTGGCTGTGCATGCTTCAGCTGGGGATGGGGGGTGGGGGAATGTGTCTCGCACCGGGTGCTGCCCAGGCAAAATCATCCCCAGTCAGTCAGTCAGTCAGTCAGTCTAGAGCTGGAAGGGACCTTGGAGGTCTTCTAGAGTCAACCCCCCTCCTCAAGCACACAAGTGACTGTCCAGTCTCTTCTTAAAAACCTCCAGTGATGGAGCACCCACAACTCCTGGTGGCAAGCTGTTCCACTGCTTAATTGTTCTCACCATTAGGACGTTTCTCCTTAATTCCAGGTTGCTTCTCTCCTTGATTAGTTTCCATCTGTTGTTTCTTGTCCTGCCTACAGGTGCTTGGAAAATAAGGTGACATCCCCCTCCCTCTCTTTGTGGCAACCTCTCAAATACTGGAATACTGCTATCATGTCCCCCCTAGCACTTCTTTTCTCTAGATTGCCCATTCCCAAATCCTGCAACC